>NC_073692.1:65687176-65987176 GCF_029784155.1 Uranotaenia lowii | reverse complement strand
CGAACTTTTCTGTCCAATTACGTACAAAACGAAACAGACATCCACGAAAGAAGGGCATCCCGAGTTTCATCAAACAATTTCTCCTTTCGATCTGTTCAATGGTGGGAGGTCGTCAATGCCATAAGAGATGTCAAATCCAACGCAACGGGTCTTGATGGTCTACCGATTAAGTTTATAAAAATCATACTTCCATTTGTAGTAGGACAAATCACTCATTTATTTAACCAGATCATCGAAACGTCAGTTTTTCCTACAACTTGGAAGCACGCCAAAATTATACCACTGCGGAAAAAACCACATTTGAGCTCGATAAGCAATCTTCGGCCAATAAGTATCCTATGCGCCATTTCTAAAGCATTCGAAAAACTATTAAAGCAACAGATGTCAAGTTTTATCGCGGAAAATGAACTCCTCAGCGCACACCAAGCTGGTTTCCGTAAGGGCCACAGCATCAAAACTGCCGCACTTCACGTATATGATGAGCTAGCTCGCGTGATGGACAAGAAAGGCACAGCCATTTTGGTGCTACTTGATTTTTCTAAGGCATTTGACACTATTCCACATGACAAACTCTGTCACAAGCTAAGCACGCAGTTCAATTTTTCTGATTCCGCTGTAACTCTCATTGAATCCTACTTGGTAGGAAGATCTCAAACGGTTTTCTGTGGGGAACAGCAGTCAGGACGTGGCGCGGTACCCTCTGGAGTGCCTCAAGGCTCCGTTATTGGCCCACTTCTTTTTTGCTGTCATGTGAACGACCTGCCTGGTGTTCTTAAGTATTGTTCAATCCAACTCTACGCCGACGATGTTCAACTGCATATTGGCCGTTTAGGTCCTTGTGGACGTGAGATTATCACCATGGTCAACGAAGATCTCAAAAGTATCGAGGAATGGTCCCAGCAGAACCAACTTCTTGTCAATCCAACAAAAAGTAAAGCACTTTTTCTCAACGGAAGACGACGGAACGTGACCCCACTGGAAGCCATCACTTTGGGTGATCAGGTTATAAACTGGACGGAAAGTGCACAGAATCTTGGTTTCGTGTTCCAAACCGATCTTCAGTGGGACAAGTTAATCAACCAACAATGCGGTAAGGTGTACGCGAGTCTTCGTTTATTGCGAAGCAGCGCGATATTGGCTCCTCGTGACACCCGACTGAATCTGTTTAAAGCGTTAATCCTACCTCATTTCCTGTTTGGCGATCTATTGCATGTGAACCCAAGTGCCACAAGTTTCAACAGGCTTCGTGTGGCTCTCAACTGCTGCGTACGCTTCGTCTATGGCTTGGATAGATTCGCACATGTTAGTCACCTTCAGAAAAACTTAATTGGCTGTCCATTGGAAAACCTGTACGCTCATCGCTCCTGTTTATTTATACGCAAGCTTATTACAACAGGAAACCCGCCAACACTTTCCAGCAAGCTACTGTCATCCCGAGGGCAACGGTTGCAAAATCTGATCATCCCAACGAATTACTCATCAACCTATTCAAAATCATTCTTCGTGCGAGGTGTGGTTCACTGGAATTCGCTACCTTCCACATTAAAACGAACGATACAGGAAGCAATTTTTAAGAGGGGCTGTCTAGAGTTTTGGAGCCGTAATTAATTTAATTTGTATTCGGATTAAATAAGAGTAGTTTAAAAGTTAAAGTGCTAGGATGATAAAATGTAATAACCATGTGTACTAAGTTACCCCGATAGTGGCAATTTTAAAAAGGTTAACCTTTACGCCACGAGACAAATAAATCAACAACAACAACAACAACAACAATCGTCGCCAGAGAGCTTCTGCCGGAAGCAAGTGCTGATTGTGTTAATGAACCTGTTGATCCTATAATTCCGGATAGCAGCTGTCACGGAGGTGATTCAAACGTTGATTTTCTTATTAACACTCCATTAGGATTCGTAGGAGAAATGCCAGTTGTGGGTGGGGTGGTTGGAGGATTACCAGAGTTGGTCGGAGAATTGCCAGTCGTGGGTGGAGTTGTGGGAGGAGGCTCAGGCGTGGGTGGAGTTGTTGGAGGAACTGTCGAAGGATTGCCTGTCGGAGGATTGCCTGTCGGAGGATTGCCTGTCGGAGGATTGCCTGTCGGAGGATTGCCTGTCGGAGGATTGCCTGTCGGAGGATTGCCTGTCGGAGGATTGCCTGTCGGAGGATTGCCTGTCGGAGGATTGCCTATCGGAGGATTGCCTGTCGTGGGTGGAGTTGTTGGAGGAAGCACAGGTGGGGGTGGAGCTGTTGGAGGAGGCACAGGTGTGGTTGGAACTGTTGGAGGATTGCCGGTAGTGGGTGAAGTTGCTGGATAATGGCCAGAATCATCGGCATTACTTGGTGGATCCATACCCGCACCTGTAGCATAATATTTACGGATATAAGTCAGCTGATATTTTGCATCTATTCTATCTATACACCTTTGAGATATAAAAAGGAAGCTCAATATTTACGCATCTTATATTCATCCAAAATCTGAACAAATTGTTATTAAAACACGGCTATGAAGTTAACGTAGCATAAAAACAGCTTATTTTGTATCATTAAATATGTATATTTTTAAATTGATTCAAATTTTCTGTATGAATAATATAAAACACTTTTAAAAGTAAACAGCTGACAAAAAGTGTATTAATCAAAGCGAAAATATATAGTGAGTGTCTTAAGTCAATATTCGTAATAGTTTTACGAATATTGACTTTACGGGGTAACATTGATTACCGGGGTAACTTTCAAAAACAATAAAATGTTCCACATTAGCATAAATAACACAGTCTATAGTTTGAATTTTTTAAATCTGTTTTCAACGTTTAAAGACTATTAATTAAGTATCGAATAGGAGAAATTTGGTTTGTATTTGATTTTTTTTTTCTGTGAGTAAAAATGTAATTTCAAAATCGTTAAATATCTATCTATTCCAAGGCTCGCAAACAAAAAACTCTCCTGATGATACCAAAAAGCAATTAGATTCAAACGGGTTGTTGAATGTGAAAGGACAACTTTTTTTCTTTGTACCTATATGTATAGTTAGAGTGCTATCTTCATAGTCATTTAATGATCAGTTTTTAATATTTAAAAAAATAAGGACATTTTCCAAGAGTAAGCCCGTATTGGACAAATGCATTGGAACCGTATCAAATGGTTAGCTTTGAAGAAAAAATGAAAATGGCAATAATAAGAGGCCCTAGGAGAATGTGTGAAGGTTAAATTTAATTTGTATTTTGAAGCTAAAACTATTTAGCAATTGTTATAATTTTTGCCCCTAAGTGTATGCAGCATCATTGTCCTTATTTCGATTATGAATGTTTTTAAGAGAAAACGTCAAAGAGCAAGGTAAAATTGATAAACTAGCATTTGTAGAAAATTACGAAGGTGTTTTGTATCGTTTATGATCAAGAATACTCGTTAAAACCGTCAAAATAGAGACTAATCAATGTTACCCCAAAGCATCCAATTCTGAACAGAGACGGTATCGATTTTTTAATCAAATCTAAAATTGTCTTATAAATTTCTGCAGCCATGTTTTACGTTCATAGGAGTCCAGTACTGGTTTTAAAAATATGAAAATATTACCCTAATCAGCACTACCCGGTAAACTTGAATCGGCAGAGAGGTAACTCAAATCGCCAGAGAAATCGTTAACGATCTCTCTGGCGATTTTGCATCATTATATCGGTAGAGAGGAACTCACCATATGCGTGTCTCGTGCGTGAGTGCTACGAAATTTGAGTAGAAATGCTTAGCCCGCTCGAAGAGAGCGCGATCCGAATTATGCTCGTGTGTTCCTATCGTGGTGTGTGTGTTCGGCTCTTTTCAGTGGTGTTGATTTGATTAAGGGCATTAAAAACGCAATTTGCCAAATTAATGCTTTATTGGATTAACCCTTTCAGAAACCGTTAACCGCATTTTTTTTCTCGTTTGAATGCTTTTACTTTCTTTCGGCAGCGTACTAAAACAGTACATATAGAAAACTTTTAAATTTATATTTCCTGATCTGATGAGTGTTTTATTAAACTTTTTTTATACTACATTTCTTTTTCCAAATCATAAAATTCGAAATTCAAATTTCCTTTTCAAAATCTCTTGAATTTTTAATATCCGACTAAGAATTGTTTAATAGCAAATAGATATAATCAGAACAATACAATCAAGCTTCAGAATAGGGAATTTTGATTCATGCTTTCTACATATCTAACTTTTGACTCAGATACAGCATTTTAATTCAGATTCAGAATCCAGATTCTTGTTCGGAGTTATCGACTGTGATTCTTATTTGATGTTTTGGTTGTAACATGGCAAACTCAGTCTAAAAGACTATCCAACAACCAAAACATTGTAGATATCCAGCTTCAGAATTAAGATACAGAATTCAGATTTAGAATTCAGATTCAGCGTTCAAATTCAAATTTTAGATAAAGGTTTCCGTGTCAGATTTCAAATTTAGAATTCAGATAAAGATTTCAGATTTATTTTTCAAAGTTTAGATTCAGATTTGTATTTAAAATTTCAGACTCATTCATCAGACTCTGGTTTCAAATCCCAGATTCAAATTTCAGATCCAGAAGTCAGATTTCCAAATTCAGTTTTCAAATTAAGATTTCGGAATCAGTTTTATCAGATTTTAGATTCAGATTTCGGTGTCTTATTACAGATTCAGATTCAACATAATTGAGATTCCAGATTCAGATTTTTGATTCAGATTTCGGAATTAGAATTCAAATTTACAATTCAGATTCAGATTTCAGAATTCCGATTCAGATTCAAAATTAAATTCAGATTTCAGATTTTAAATTCAGATTCAGAGTTCACATACAGAGTTCAGATTCAGAGTTCAGATTAAGATGGTTATTTGTATTTTTACCATAACATACGTAGGTTTATATTCTGGAATATCACCTGAACCTGTGTTCAAAGATCTACGTTTCTTAAAATGAATTTTTAATTAAGAACTTCAATTTTAGTATTCCTGAATCTCAAATTATAATTATGAATCCTCGATTCAAAATTATTAATTCTAGATTTTAAACTCTCCTTTAAGATTTCAGAAATTAATTTCATCCATATCCGTAGTTTGGAAATCGATGTTTCGATTTAAATTGTAACGTCGATTTCCCAACTAAGGGTTTCCAATTTTAAATTCTGAACTTTGAATAACATAGTATTCGAAATTCCTAGTCCTGGGTTGTGAGTGCTTTACTCAATGATCTTTAACCTTAACGCAGAATTCAAAATTCTCAATATCTCTAGATCTCAATTATTTTTTACAAACTTTCCATTCACTTAAAATAAGAGAGTTAAATTCATAATTTTTAATTCTGAATCATGAATTGAAAAACATACAATATGAAATTCAGATTGCACAGTTCAAGATTCCTAAATAAACGATCGAGGCTCAGAATAACAAACTTTAAATTAAAAATTTTGATTTCTGAATTCCTAATTTTAAATTCGAAATTTGGAATTGCGATTCCATATGTCTTAAGATTTGATTTTTACTTCTGAATACTGAAATATAGAAAGAACAAAAAATGAACACACCCTAGGTCAGGCGAATATAAATTTGTTGGAGAATTTTTTTCCTTTTCGACAGAAAAAGGAGCGCTTTTTGAAAATATTTTTAATCAGTTAAGATAAAAATTCGTGCTGGTACTAGAAAAAATCAACAAAGCTATTTTTTTTTAAAGATGAGGCATGCTCAGTTTGGTGAAACTTGTAAACTTACCCAATGCAAAACTCTCTCAAAAACTTAAACAAAAGTTTTAAGAATGATCATTCCAATGAAACAAAATTTGATACCTGCTCGGATACCTGGTCGGTGATTTAATCAGATCGGTATGAAATTTTAAAATATATTTTTTTAAATGAAATTCGTTTTAAACAAATCGTAATATGTCACTTACCGAATGTTGCACCTTATTGGCGATGCCTTTTGCACAACTTGACACCATTATCACCACCAATATCACTAAATCACTATAATCATTTAACACTACATTTTCTCAAAACTTCACAATCCTTTGTTTAAAAAATTACCGCCCGCTATCACCCGACCGCACCACACGAGGGCACGTCTGGAACTGCCAATGCTTTGCTTGCATACAGTTTATTCGAAACGACAAACGAGTAACCCGGTGAGGTAATAATATGAATAATATCAAACGAGCAGCCGGCGCCCGTCGGCCTGGTTAAGTTCTTCAGAAAAATGCTGCCAAGGCGAATAAGAAGAAATATCAGCCCCGCCGTGCGCGAGTGTCGCCGAAATATAACCGTTTTTCCTAAGTCGGGATACCCAGTACTCAATTTTCTGAATTCTCTGTCGATTTTTGAGAGGCCGCGCTTACTGGGTAGGAGTGTCAATTTGACACAACAAACTAAAATCGTAATAACTTTTGGCGTGTTCAACCGATCTGAACAAAACTTATATCAATAGAAACCTTGTAATGTCAGTAAAATATGTTTAGAACATTATATATAGCTGAAGCTTCTAGTTTTCTGGCTGGTAAACGGTGGATAATGTGCAACACGAGACCCTATAGTGGTCATATCACCTCTTATTCACAACTCCTATCCGCCGTGCCGGCTGGGATGCGAGTAACCTAAGCGGAGATCGGGTACCCAACCCCGGTGGATGCTTTGGTCGCATGCATACTGAGAAGGTGGCCGCATGCGTCTGTTCCCCAGGTCAGGGGCGGCGTGCAACAACAACCGAGCGTCTGTTCTCCAGGTCAGGGGCGGCTCAAACAGCGTCTGTCTCGCAGCGAGCGGCTGAACTTATGAAATGCGGCTCCCGCCAGCTAAGTCCAAGATGGCAGCCCCATCGCGGGATAGGGACTTTAGGCTAACAACCTACTGCTCCTGATATCTTGTATTGTTACAGAAACTGAGAGAAGAAATAACCGAATTGGAACTTTGGCAACGACTTTTAGCATGAAAACACGGACTAGAATTGGAACTTGGAATGTTTTGACCCTTGCCCAGCCAGGAAAGCTGGCTCAACTGGCTAGAGAAGCTAGCCGCTTCAAGCTAGAGATATTGGGACTGAGCGAAGTCCGTTGACCTAACACTGGAGAACACAAGACACAGTCCGGGCAAGTACTGCTTTACTCTGGCATACGAGGAGAACATGCTACTCGGGAACGAGAAGTTGGTTTCCTGTTAAGCCCGCAGGCCCGTGCGGCCCTCATAAGATGGGAACCGATAAACGAAAGAATAATCGTAGCCAGATTCAGAACACGGGTTAGAAACCTTACAATAGTCCAGTGTTATGCGCCAACTGACGTTGCCGATTTGCAGGAGAAAGAGCAGTTTTACAGTCAATTGAACAGCGTGGTTGAGAAAATTCCGAAGGGTGACATTCAAATCCACTTAGGCGACTTCAACGCAAAGATTGGCTCCGATAATCAGGACTTTGAGCGCATCATGGGGCGCCATGGCCTAGGACAGATGAGCGAAAACGGAGAGCTGTTTGTAGAATTTTGTGGCAACAACAACATGGTGATCGGTGGATCGCTCTTCCCCCATCGACCAGCACATAAGGTCACTTGGGTATCCCGAGATGGCCGAACAGAAAATCAAATTGACCACATCTGCATCAGTCGAAAATGGAAAAGGAGCCTTCTTGATGTCCGCAACAAACGAAGCGCAGACATTGCATCTGACCATCACCTCGTCCTTGGCGAGATACGACTGAGAGTTGCGCGTGTCCAACGGCACGAGGAGAAAGTCGGGTGTTGATACGACGTCCGCCGGTTGGAGAATCCAGAGGTGAAAAGGGCATACGTTGAACAGCTAGAATCCCGAGCCTCGGAGCTGCCGACAGACGGAACAGTCGAAGAACAGTGGTGTGGAATCAAGAATGCCTTTATCACGACGAGCCATGGTACTCTCGGTAAAGTTTGTGGAAGACGAAGTGAATGGATGTCGGATGAAACCTGGAGGATGATCGATGATCGGAGAAAGGCGAAAGTCGGAATTGAGCAGACATGTACCGGGTCAGCCAAAGCAGCCGCCCGCTTACGATATGCGGAGCTGGAAAAGGCAGTTAAACGAGCTTGTAGACGAGACAAGAGAGCCTGGACAAACTCCCTAGCCGAAGAGGGAGAAAGAGCCGCCGCCATTGGAGATATCCGATTATTATATGATATTTCTCGCCGCCTTAGTTGTGCAAGGACTAATGCAAGAATGCCGCTGAAAAACCGAGCAGGTCCGCTGTTGACAGATCGAACAGATCAGCTCAAGCGTTGGACTGAGCATTTTGATCAACTTTTCCGAGTTACAAATAGCAATGGCCAACAGAACCCGCAGCTCGAGGCGCCCACAGTCAGTCGCATTAATGGCGTCAACTCGGAAGCGCCCTCGCTGGCTGAAATAGAGCGGCAATCAAGGACATGAAATCCAACAAAGCGCCTGGAATCGATTGCATTCCTGCTGAAATGCTCAAAACCGACCCTGCCTTGTCAGCACAAATGTTGCACCGTCTTTTCGCTGACATTTGGGATACTGCAACATTCCCGGCCGACTGGATGCAGGGTATCCTCGTAAAAGTCCCAAAGAAAGGAGACCTAACAGAGTGCGGTAACTGGCGTGGCATAACTTTGATCTGTACAACCCTCAAAGTACTCTGCAAAGTGATCCTGAACAGGATCCAGGAGAAAATCGACGCTACACTCCGACGGCAACAAGCTGGATTCCGATCCGGACGATCATGTGTGGACCACATCACAACGCTACGAATCATACTGGAACAAATCAACGAATTCCAGGACTCTCTTCTGCTGGTGTTCGTTGATTTCGAAAAAGCATTTGACCGACTGAACCACGAAAACATCTGGGCTACTCTTAGACGACGAGGGGTCCCAGAGAAACTAGTCCATCTCATCGAAGCACAGTACGAGGCTTTTTCGTGCAAGGTCTTGCACGACGGTGTCTTGTCCGAACCAATCCCGGTAACTGCTGGAGTGAGACAAGGATGTATTTTGTCACCGCTGCTTTTTCTCATCGTAATGGATGAGATCTTGACTGGATCGATTGACTGTAGACCAAACCGAGGATTGCCGTGGAATCCTTCAACCATGGAGCAACTGAACGACCTTGACCTGGCAGACGATATTGTTTTGCTCGCCCAAACACAACAAGACATGCAAAGCAAACTCGACGACCTTACCGAAAGCTCCAAGGCAGCAGGTCTCAAAATCAATGTCGGAAAGACCAAGTCGATGGAAATCAATACAGGAAATCGTTCCAATTTCGTGGTAGCTGGACAACAGGTTGAGACAGTGGAGTGCTTCCAGTATCTTGGTAGTCAGATTACGCCTGATGGTGGTACCAAGAAGGACATCGAAACCCGGATCAGAAAAGCCCGATTTGCGTTTGCGAGTCTCCGAAACATCTGGCGGTCACGCCAGATCTCTCTACGAACTAAGATCCGAATCTTCAACTCAAACGTCAAATCCGTATTGCTGTACGGGTGTGAAACTTGGTGCACATATGCGGTAACGACGCGAAAACTGCAAGTTTTTGTGAATCGCTGCCTGCGGAACATCATCCGCGCTTGGTGGCCTGGCAACTGGATCTCAAACGTTGAACTTCATCGCCGGTGTCATCAAAAGGCGCTAGAAATCGAGATTCGGGAACGTAAGTGGAGATGGATTGGGCACACGCTGCGAAGAGATGAAAACGAGATTTGCACAGAGGCGCTTGACTGGAATCCAGATGGGCATCGAAGAAGAGGCAGGCCCAAAAGCTCGTGGCGGCGAAGTCTAGCCGCTGAAATCCGCACAGTTGACGAGAACCTTGGCTGGCAGCAAGTGAAGACGCTGGCTCCGGATCGCCAGTAGTGGAGATCTTTTATCTCAGCCCTATGCGCCGGTCAATCGGCGCTGGACCCTTAGGTAGGTTAGGTAGGGGTCTAGTTTTCTCGTTTTTCAGCACGAAAGAAATAAAATCCGATAAACATGCCTCAGGAAAACTGCTGTAGTTCATATATTACACGTCCAAAAAAATATTTGTTTTATGCATATGAAAGCGGAAGTTAATGTCTACATCATGAAGCCAAGAAATATTTTTTTAATTTTTTTTTTTTAATGAAACGATCGCAAAAAGTTAAAAAAAGTGGTCTGAAAAACCTACTTTTCATTCGATTGCTTGTAAATACGTTTGAGCGATGGTAGAGTTTTTGAAAAATCTTGACTACGAAATCTATTAAAATTCTAACATTTTGCTGTCTTTAGATTTGCCATGCAACAAAAATCAAATTTACTGGAGTTTTTCAAAGTACACTACTTTGCGCGATTTTTTTACAAATTGAAATTTTATCTGTTTTTGTGGTCCACCGTCTGGTTGTACCCGGATTTTCAGTGCTTTTACTTTGTTTGGACCAATCAAAAGTATATTCATTGGAAAGTTAATTTAATTTACATTCTAGTAAGGTGCAACAATTTACACTGTAAGATTTCACAAAAAATATGAAAATTATATACGTAAAATCATTCCTGAATTTCTAGAACTACAAGCAGCGCGTCCAGCAAAACGTGTTTGTTTGCTCTCCGAGTAGGTACGGTGGGTGGTGATTTGGGCAGAGAGCGAAGCCGTCAGACGAAATAATGATGCGTGTCGTATGATACGACTCGTATCGTAGGCGTGCGTGCCGGCATGTATCGAACAAAGTCAAAAACAAAACAATTAAGTCAGATGAATTGAGGTGATGGGAGGAATAAAGATGGATGCCGAGAAACCGGCAGCACCACATGGGCTGGTGGTGACCAAAGTAAGAGAAGGGACAAGAGATTTTTTGTGTTTGCTCACTAAACGATTACTTTTGAGCTGAAGAGAAGACCGTTCAAATCTGTAATGGAACTGCAAAGTTTCAATAAGAACTTAAACTCTGATGTGAATCAAACGAAATTCAGCGTATTGATTATGCTGATTAAGCTGTGACCTTTTTAACGAGACTTTTGATTTTTGGGGTTGGAAGCAACATAAACAATATTTTTTTCATACCAAAGTTATTCCAATTCAAAATGAGGCCGGAGTTCAATTTTTTCCAGTGTCAGTAAGTGAAGTTTGCAAAAGTTTTCCAAGAAAAAAGCGAGACATATTGAGGAAAAAACGAGACAGCGGGACATTCATCAAAAAAGCCGGACGGATGGCAACCCTACGCAAACCATCTCCCTGGGGTCAGCCTTGTTCCCAAGACAATGGACATCATAAACAAAGTAGTTTTCAACCTTAAGTTTATTTTGGGATTACATTTAATGGTAGCAGCAAAGACTCATTACTCCACTCCTTATTTTGGTTCTTATACTATTGAACAGTTGATAAACCTTTTTAATTAATGTTTTTCGTTGATTCGTAACGGACAGGTTATTGAAATTGACACAATGATTGGTGTTAATAAAGTTCATCAAATTCCTCCTAGACCGATAGGCGGTCCTGTAAAAGGTTGAAAGCCAAAAAGTGTTTCTGGATCAGAAACTATCGGCGCTAAAGTTATTGGGAAGAGGGTTACTGGTTCTGTAGCATCTGTAGCGATTGATTTAGTTGGTTGAGTTTCTCCAATAGATGGCAGAGCTGGTGTTGTTTCAGAAACAGTTGATATCGGTGGCGAAGTTGGCAGACCCATCAGACTTAATAGTTCGGACAAAGATAGCAAAGTTGGCGTGGTTGATGGCTCAGGATCACTTCCACAAACAGTACCAGCTTCCAAGAGAAGTTCCTTGGCAGCGATTGAAACAATGTTCAGTGTCGTTATGTAGGGTCTGACACACTGTCCGAATATTTGAGTCAAACATTCGGGCTCTTCACAATTCCTTTCTAGTATTCTATCTTGACAAAGTTTCACTTCGTTACCGAGCAATTCCGGTGCTCCGTTTTGAGCGTAGAGTCGCTCGAAATCGTAACCCTGCTCTCGACGGTAAAATCCTACTCTGAGAACGTACGTTAGGGAAACGTCCGGCCATTCCGGTTGAGTCACAACATTATCTTTGCAGAACTCCAACAACGTTCGGATTGGTACATTCTGGATCAAGATGGCTTCTCGCATGAACTTTTTCCGGATGTCTTCAGTGTAGCGGAGATACTGCTGGTTGCTGCTCCCAGGGTTGCCATACACACTATAATAGCACAAAAATGAACGATACGCTCGTTCGAGAACTTGATCTTTCAGCTCATCGACCCGTAAATCTTCAAGGCAGTTTTGAATCTGGCGTTCGTTTTCTTCGTTAAACTGAAAATCTCTTAAAACGGCAATGAGCTGTCGGCCAATGATCCCTTTTTGGGTATCCCAAGCCTGCAAATCGATGAGCGCACAATAAATCAGCTGACTGACGCCTGGTTCATTTGGGAAACCATTTTGAATGAAACGACCGACGGTAGTGTTTGATATGTCGAAGTAACTTGCACATTCGAAGAGGGATTCTTCGAACGATCGAAAGAACGGCGATCTCCAAAACTGATCCCCAACAACGATGTGCAACACGCCTAGCAAAACAATCCACAGCTGCATTATCACTAGGGAAGATGTATCGCTAATGAATGTTGATGCTTTCTTTCACCGTGCATTTTATATCCAAGAAGTAGCTATTTCATCAGGTTGAAAGGAAATGATTTAGTCCTTTCTCCACTCGAGGGAACGTGACCGTTTCAGCTATTTCCTATTCACTTAGTTGAGCTAGTTACAAGCCGTTCGTTGGGAGATGAACTGAAATTTATTGTACATAATGTAAAACATCTTTTCTTTATTTAATTGGTTCAGAACGATGGATCTCCTAAAGAAAGTATATTGCTAGTGATGTGTTTTAGCAATCCTTGAAGAAGGATAACTTTGTGGCCTTTCTTTCAAACGGTCAGTTGTGAGTATCTTTAATTAAGTGTCTTAGACTCCCCTTTAGTGGAACAATTCGACTCAGCTCAATGGCTTTCAAAGATATATTTGTTTGTATGTAAATATTAAAATGAGTTTGTCACCTTCTCTTCTAGACTGGGCTGATAATTTTATTGAATTTAGCCTTTAAAAATTTTATTTTTCTTCACGTCTTAGTAAAATCTATGTATCCAAAAGGCAATTTCTGTATGTCTGTTTGCTGGTCCTCTATAGGGTCAGCCGTCTTAAAAGCAAAAAAAAAAACTAAAATTTGGCATGGATGCTCATACGGACCAGAAATGATAAAAAATGTTTTTAGATTTTTTGATGACCTGTTTTGAAGGTCATTCTAGACAAATATTGTTTTAGTTTTAGCATATTGGCTGGTGAACGGTAGACAATGTGCAACTTGAGACCTCATGCACCCATCCTTCGGGTAGTGGTTATAGCACCTCTTGTCTTACAAACAACTCCGATACTCAACCTCCCCGAGGAGCTAGCTACGGTGCAAGCAACCTTAATGGGGATCAGGTATCCACACTCCGTATGCGTCTGTTCTCCATGTCAGGGAAGGCGTGCGGAGTGCAACAACACAACGGTCCTCCTGCGAGATTGTGGGGTTAGCTATTGGCCATACTGCCAATTTCATTTGCAGTACCCACGTGCTCTCCAAAGAATCGAAGAGTCGCAAATTCGACTTCGTAGCGCTGCAGGAGCTATGTTGGAAGGGCTCCACGGTACGAACGTACCCAGCTGGTCGTGCTATCTACAAGAGCTGCAGCAACACATTCGAGCTTGGACCAGTTCTTATAGTGATGCGGAAGATGAAAAAGCGCGTGATCGGGTGGTGGCCGATCAACTCACAAATGTGCCGTTTTAAACTCAAGGGCCGGTTTTTTTTTAACCTTTGCCGCCGCCCGTGGCGTAGAGGATAGCCTTCAAGTCTTCTAAGTCACGGCATACATAGTACACTTTCGGTGGGTTGGTGGTTTTAGCATTTGGAAGATGCTAGCCATCATATCCTCGAAAAATGTACGCTTAGAGTTAAGTAAAAAGGAATCTTTTCGAGGAAACATCATGTTTCATTGAGATCCTGTATGCGTTTGTGTTCGTTTTTTTCTTCTATACTTTAGCATCAACAACGTGCTCAGCCATCACCTCGGAAGTACCGGGGACGAATTCTAAGTGTATCCGAAACGTGAATACGACCGCTGTTCAAAACATGGTATCAAGATTTCAAGGGTTCGATCACTATCCTAAATGCCGCCTACAAAGTGCTGTCCATCGCCTAATGCCACAAGCAAACAGGTTCGTGAGAAGTCATCAGCACGACTTAATGGAAGGACGGTCCAAGACGGACCAGATCTGCACATTACGGCAAGTCCTCCAAAAGTGCCGTGAATACCAAGTCCCTTCGCACAATCTATTCATCGATTTTTAAGCCGCATACGACACGATCAACCGTGACGAGGTATGAAAAATTGTGGACGAGAACGGCTCCGGGAGACTGACCAGATTTATCAAGGCAACGATTGATGGAACGCAGTACTGTGTGCGGATTTCGAGCGAATTGTCGATTTCATTCGAATCACAACAACATCAGATCCAGTCAACTAATCTGCTTTGCCAATGATATTGATATAGTCGGCAGATCATCTGAAAACTGAAATCGAAAACTGAAACGCGAAGCAGGAAGAATTGGGTTAAAGATTAATACCAAGTATATTTTGGCCTGCGGATCTATCACCGAACGAACCCGCTTGTCCAGTAATAACAAGGTCAGATCGATGGTAACTAGCTGGAGATAGTCGAAAACTTTATCTATCTCGGCTCACTGGTGACCGCAGACAATGATTAGCCGTGAGATCCGGAGGCGAATGATCAGGGGAAGTCGTGCCTACTATGGACTCCACGAGCAACTGCAGTCGAGAAGACTTAGTCCTCGCACTTAGTGTAACCTGCACATGACACTCATTAGATCGTATCACAAGATCGTATGGTATGTTTGCTTCAATAGAAATTCCTGCGCCTTGTTTGATGTTCGAAGTCGAGTTGGAAACGGTGTAGAGATGGTAATTTGTAATTAAATTTTGGGGAGGAGAAGAATTGGTGAGAATACCTTGGATTGCAAAAACAGATGGAGAGTATTTTGATAGTATATGCTGAATTTCGGGGAGTCTCACTAGTAGACCCCTGGTATTCCACTGAATTGCAAAGTTCAATGGTTGTTGAGGAAGGCTACGGTAGATTATTTGGGAAATTGATGGGGTTGATTTGGTTTATTGTTTCCATTTTTGAAGAGCGGTTTGACTTACCGAATGGGTTTGGAGGAGTTTTCTGGGAGTAGTTTATCTGGTGTTGCGTTATTCTGGTCATTTGGAGGGGACACTCTTTTCTTTTCAGGGCCTATTGTCTTGTTGTTGGTTGGTGATTGTTCCCCGGATGATCCGCCGTTGCGATTTCGTTTTGGTGTTTATTAGGATGTGGATTGGCTCGATACACTGAGCATTGTGCTGTCACACTCGTCACCGGAACTTGACTCGTTTTTTTTTTCAACTCCTGCATCTTGGATGTTAGTTCGATGACTTGGGCTTGCAGTTGACGAATCATGGAAGCCTTTACCTCCAACGGCAGCTGGGAGCGATTGGCTTCGCGACTCTGTTGAACCTTGGTGGGGGCTCCTATGATGGCGCTTTGGGAAGATACAGTACTCTTTCACGGCGCACAGTGGTTCAAATCCCCAAAAAGCCGGAAAAAAGTCAATTTTTCAAGTCAGCGACAACCAAATTTTTTATGTTGGAATCGAATCTTCAATATTCTAGGAACGTTATGATGTATTTAGATATTTTCTAGGACCTTTTATACACCTTCTGTGAAACAAACATGAACGACAACTTTAACACAAGAATTAAAAATTGGTTTTTTTATTCTCAGGCCAAAACAACATAAAAAAGAATATAAATCCTTAAAAATTTATAAATGTTTATATCGAAGTGTGTTTTATAACCATATTCACAGTTTGAAGATAAAAAATGTCCTTAATATCATGAACTTATAAAGTTTCGCTTGATTGAAAACCCAAAATTAGATGATAAAAAAATTTCTATTTACTCTATTTATTTTTCGGAAGCAAAAATAAAGCTTGCGCTGTCCATCGCCGTGGTAAATTATACACCGTTGGATAGGTGAAAGCCTCATAAAAAACATATCTTAAAATCAGCTGCTAGTTTTTGCTATATTTTGAATACGAAGTCATTGAGTGGAACGTTGTTTTGTTTAAAAATGCAAATTTTAAAATATTTATACAGAGTAAACCAAGCATTGTTTGCTTCAATACATATGCAAATTCACCTTGAAACATCAGTTTCAATATTCATCCAACTAATATACAGGAATTTAGGAGCCCATACTTACTTTTAATAAAATATTCATAACTAATTGAAAAATATTCAATTTCCTAGTATAAAGCTCAAACCCCGTTTCAGCCATTATTGAAAAAATAACAAATTTTGAAAACAAATTCTAATTTATTATGTTTTTCAACTTTCCGCCAATAATCTATAATAAAAAAGCTTTTTAATAATTTTTTCCCACTATTTTTGATTTTGAATCACTGTGCGGCGGCGGATTGGGAAATTTCCAAATCAACACGGATGCAAACATTTTCTTGTTCTTTCTTTTGTATTGGGCAGGATCGGTTGTTTGCAGCATGGGAACCGTTACAGTTGAAGCAGTGCGGTTGTTTGTCACATTTTGAGTGGACATTGGGTTCACCGCAAGTAAGACAAACTTCACTGTGTTGGCAGCGCAGCTTAGTACATATGTCCAAACTTGCCGCACTTCAGATACATGAGCGGACGTTGATTATAGGGGCGGGTTGGAGCACGGATGTATCCGAAAAAGATGTGTGGTGGGAGAGCTCCTTTGATAGTTCCTCCTTGCCGTTAACTTTTCAGATAAACCGGTCACGCCTTGGTCAAACAAGTATTGTTGCAACTCCTCGTCGCTAAGGCCAGCAACATCCCGGCAGGTGGCGACGCATAAGGAGACGTTGAGCGAAGGGTGGTCGGTGATAGTAACAGGGGTATTATCAAGAAGCAGGGAAGGTTTTTGAGCCAACAAGGCTTGATCCTGGCTCCTAACCTTCAGAAGGTAGGTGTTACCGCCATCGGTTGAGTGGGCACCATCTTTTTTACCAAAGGTTTGGTCGATCGTTTTGGCAATAATGAAAGGGTTTGGTAATTTCGCACCGGAAATCAGCTTGATTACCATGAACTGAATTTCTCTAAGCAATCCTTTTGGGTCCATCCATATAGGCACTGTTCTCTGTTGGATGAGCCCGGTGGTCCGGTTTGACCTCCCCAGGGAGGATTTGAATCCATCACGAGATGGAACAGTTACCACAAAAAACTATGAGCTGTCACAGACGATTTCGTGTTTCAAAAACCAATTTGGTGAACAAGAACCAGCCGTTCTGAATAGAACAGCAGCTCTTTGAGAGTGAGAGAAAATTTTAATCAAGACTGCAGAGCAAAAAGATTCCGAACACTAGTGCGGTCAAATGCAAACTGTTCTTCTTCGAAAGCTAGACAGTGGGCGGCCTTTAAATCTTCTCAGCAAACCTTTGTAAATCAAGCCAATCCGTTCTTTCGCTGGCGAAGCAATGATGGCTCCCGAAAATGACACTAGAAAATGTAAATGTTTCTCAATTTTAAAATCAATCACTCTCCATCCTCTTAGTTCTTTTAGACAATTCGGCTCGAATCGATCAACATTTGCATTCTAAAAGCGCATCCTCCAAGAGATCTCTTTCCGCCATATTTTTTCTTCACGAGATCCCGAGAAACCTGGGATTCATCATAATGGGCTTATGATATAGCTCAGTTGGCAAGTCTGTTGTCTCCTGAGCCGATGTTCGCGAGTTCGAGCCCAAGAGTAAACATCGAATACAGTTTTACCGGATAAGTTTTTCAATAACGATCCGTAAATTGCAACGTTGATAAAGTCGCGAATGCCATAAAGATGGTACAACGACTATAATCGAAACAAAATAAAAACACTGGGGTTCATCCTTTTCCATTATCAATTTTCTTCATTGCCGTGCGAATCGCAGCCAAAAGAATGCAGAACACGTCTGTCACCATTCTGGTGGTATATTTCTTTCCATCATTTCAACTTAAAATTACTCAAACTCAATAAAAATAGTTGAAATTTTAAATCTCCTAGCTTAGAAAAAGATTCGTCAAATTTCCAAAATGCAACTTTTTCACGCAACTGGATACGATACTGGTTCATCTTTATTTAAACTTTATTCTTCCTTTTTTAGAACGAATTTTTCACAGAGCGAAAATTTTTGACCTTGTCGAAGGATGGTTGATATTTTTAAAAATTGAAAAAAAAACAAACACCCTTTGACAACTACTGTAAGATTGTATGATGCTGTGTTAGTGTTTTCCTCCTACGTAATCCCCAGCAAACATTTAGAAGGTATATCGCAGAAATAACATAATTATTCAAACAATTATACCGGATGAAAAGATTGTATTCAACTAACCAAAAAAGCGTTCTATAGCTTCCTTAGCTAACATGAAATCGTAATAGAAATGATAATCCAAATCGAATATTAAGACATTTACAATAACCATCGTAAACAAGTTGGTATTGAATGATTTTCTATCATTTATTTACGACAAGCTTTGCCCAGAAAAAGTTGAATGGGATAGAAGTTTATTCGAATCGTAAATGTGTCACCAATAAGTTGAAAATATGCTTATTCGACATGTACGATTTGAGTGAACAGATTTACGATAAATGGGTGGTCCTTGGCACATTATCCCGTCCCCTTTCTTCCTTTGACCGGTTTGTAAAAATAAAATCTCACCTATAAAGCTATAGCGTGAATCATATCAACTGATGAGATGGCATCGTGCTAAGATATCGGACAGCGAACTCAGAGGACTGAAGTTCAAATCTCGGTCGGGGAATTTTTTTTCGTTTTACTCAAGTTACTAAAAATACTATATTTTGCTTTTTGTGAGGGAATCTATCGTTTGAATCTTGCCTTTGTAGATATATCGCCACCACTTTTGTAGCTATATGCTAAAGGGTGATACGGACAAAATTTGGTCAAGGGAAACGCGTGTAAATCGGTGAAATCGTTAATTTAAAAAATCAAATTAAATTTCTTTTTCAAGTTTAATTAGTATAAAATTTAGGAAAAATATTCAGATAGGCTTCCGCTTTTCCAAATCCGAAATGCCGGGCCTTACGCTTAACCTCTGCCATCAGATTTTGTACAGCCACTTTGTTCACCTTCTTCGCCGCAGAAAGCCAGTTTGCCTTGAACTGCTGTGCGTCCTTAGCAGTTTTTTGATCTTCTTTACGTTCCGCTTGACAATAACCCAGTATTTCTCAATTGGGTGGATCTCTGGCGTGTCGGGAGGGTTCTTGTCCATTGGAACCACCTGCACGTTGTTGGCGGTGTACCACTCCATGGCCTTTTTACCTTAATGGCAAGATGCAAAATCCAACAGAAACAGTACAGAACAACCGTGTTTCTTCAGAAAAGGCAGCAGACGTTTATTCAAACACTCTTTCATGTAAATTTCTTGGTTGACAGTCCCGGAAGCTATGAAAATGCTGCTTTTCAAGCCACAGGTACAGATGGCTTGCCAAACCAGATATTTCTTCACGAACTTTGACAGTTTCATGTGCTTGAAAATATCTGCTACCTTTCCCCTTCCTTTTGCCGTATAAAACTCCTGTCCCGGAAGCTGCTTGTAGTTGGCTTTGACGTAGGTTTCGTCGTCCATTACCACGCAGTCAAACTTCGTCAGCATCGTCGTGCACAGCCTCCGGGATCGCACTTTGGCCGTCGTAGATAGAGATGCCGGGATAGAGTGCCAAAGACCACCCATTTATCGTAAATCTGTTCACTCAATTACTCAATTACGATTTCATGCCAGTCAAACATCGTCCTGTAGGTGGGCAACATCGAGTCCGAAACCGGTTGACAAAAAGGTAATTGTAGTTCCTTTTTTTTCGTGAGTAAGAACGTTATATGTCGTGTTAGGCTGAGTCGATTTGGGGTCATTTTTGAATTTCTCGAACCCTGGGGTCTTAAAAGCTTCGTTTTGGTCCAAAATTCATCCATGATTTTTTGCAGAATTTTTAAGTAACGTTTACATGAGTAAATTTGAACTTTTGGGTTTGTATGGGAAAATTGAATATTTTGTACTGAAAAATCAGCATCATTTTTGTTTATTCTGTGGAACCGAGGCTGCTAATGGTTTTTGTGCCAATTCATGAATTTTTTCAAGGAAATTTTCCGCTGAACACTTTTGTTGAATATCATACCTTCGTATCTTTTTAGATAAAAAAGTTATTAGCTCTTCAACATGTGTATGTCTTTTGGCATTGATAAACAAGAAATTCAATTGACACCACTGCTTGTGCCCCACGAATTATGGCATGAATAGTGGTCTTGCAATACTTCACTAGGCACCCAGCAGTGGTGTCAATTGAATTTCTTGTTTATCAATGCCAAAAGACATACACCTGTTGAAGAGCTAATAACTTTTTTTGTCTAAAAAGATACGAAGTTATGATATTCGACAAAGTTGTTCAGCGGAAAATTTCCTGTAAGAAATTTATAAATTGGCACAAAAACCATCAGCAGGCTCGGTTCCACAGAAGAAACAAAAATGATGTTGATTTTTCAGTACAAAATATTCATTTTTCCCATACAAACCTAAAAGTTCAAATTTACTCATGTAAACGTTACTTAAAAATTCTGCAAAAAATCATGGATGAGTTTTTGACCAAAACGAAGCTTTTAAGATCCCAGGGTTTGAAAAATTCAAAAATGACCCCAAATCGACTCAGTCTAATGTCTTGTCCTGTAATACTTCGTATTTTATTTGTAAAGTCAATAAAGATTTCCCAATTAACAAAAACATATTCCTCAGTTCATGTATTAAGAGACTTTTGTTTGCGTGGGACCGGATTCTTTGGAGCTAAAATCAAAAACCTTCAAATAAATACATGTCTCATAATTTCTGGACCCAAGATAAATGTTGAAAACGCCAGAAAATTTCTCAAAAAAGTATATAGTGAAAAACAATAAGTAAAGAGTGCTTCAACTTTTAAAAATGGTATGTAAGAACATCAAAAACCCATCTTTAGAAAAAAAGTCGGTTCCAAATACCAGAGGTGAAACAATGGTAAAAGCTTATTATAAGGTTTCATTTGGTAAACAGTTGCATTAAAGAATAATTCAATGGTGGAGGGGGAATACCGCTAAACCCTCTTCTTGGGGTCAGCCTTGTTTCCAAGCTAATAGACATCATAAACAAAGTGGTTTTCAACCTTAAATTTATTTTGGGATTACAATTAAACGTAGCAGCAAAGACTCATTATTTCACTCCTTATTTTGGTTCTTATACTATTGAACAGTTGATAAACCTTTTTAATAAATGTTTTTGTTGATTCGTAATGGACATGTTACAAAATATGACAAATTTATTGATGTTAGTGAGGTTCTTCAAATTCCTCCTAAACCGATAGGCAGTCCGTTAGGAAGTGTAACGTCTGAAAGTGTTGGATCAAAATCAGAATCTATCGGGGCTGGAGTTATTGGTAAGAGGGTTACTAGTTCTGTAGCTTTTCCTACGGCTGATTGAGCTGGTTGAGTTTCTCCAATAGCTGGCAGAGTTGGTGTCGTTTCAGGAACATTTGATACCGGTGTCGAAGTTGACAGACCCATCAGACTTAATAGTTCAGACATAGATATCAAAGTTGGCGTGGTTGATGGCTCAGGATCACTTCCACAAACAGTACCAGCTTCCAAGAGAAGTTCCTTGGCAGCAATTGAAACAATGTTCAGTGTCGTTATGTAGGGTCTGACACACTGTCCGACTGTTTGTGTCACACATGCGGGCTCTTTACAATTCAGCTCTCGTATTCTATCTTGACAAAGTTTCACTTCGTTTCCGAGCAATTCCGGTGCTCCAAATTGAGCGTAGAGTCGCTCGAAGTCATAACCTCGCTCACGACTGTAAAATCCTGTTCTGAGAGCGTACGTTAGGGAAACGTCTGGCCATTCCGATTGAGTCACAACATTATCCTTGCAGAACTCCAACAACGTTCGGATTGGTACATTCTGGATCAAGATGGCTTCTCGCATGAACTTTTTCCGGATGTCTTCTGTGTAGCGGAGATACTGCTGGCTGCTGCTTCCAGGGTTGCCATACACAATATAATAGCACAAAAATGAGAGATACGCTCGTTCTAGGACTCGATCTTTCAGCTCATCAACTCGTGAATTGGCAAGGCAGTTTTGTATCTGGCGTTCGTTTTCTTCGTTTAACTGAAAATCGCTTAAAACTGCAATAAGCTGCCGGCCAATGATCCCTTTTTGAGTATCCCAAGCCTGCAAATCGATGAGCGCACAATAAATCAGCTGACTGACGCCTGGTTCATTTGTGAAACCATCTTGAATGAAACGATCGACGGTACTGTTTGATATGTCGAAGTAACTTGCACATTCGAAGAGGGATTCTTCGAACGATCGAAAGAACGGCGATCTCCAAAACTGATCCCCGGCAACGGTGTGCAACACGCCTAGCAAAACAATCCACAGCTGCATTATCACTCGGGAAGATGTATCGGTAATGAATGTTGATGCTTTCTTTCACCGTGCATTTTATATCCAAGCCGCACCTATAGCATCAGGATGATGGAAATGATCTAGTACTTTCTCCACTCGAGGGAACGTGACCGTTTCAGTTATTTCCTATTCACTTAGTTGAGCTAGTTACAAGCCGTTCGTGTGGAGATGAACTGAAATTTATTGTACATAATGTAAAACACCTTTTCTTTTTTGAATTGGCTTGGAACGATAGATCTCCTAAAGAAAGTATATTGCTAGTGATGTGTTATAGCTTTCCTTGAAGAAGGATAATTTTGTGGCCTTCCTTTCATAATGGTATAGCAAACGGTCAGTTGAGAGTATCTTTAATTGAGGGTCATTGACTCCCCTTTAGTAAAACCATTCGACTCAGCTCAATGGCCTACAAAGATATATTTGCTTGTAAATATTAAAATGAGTTTGTCACCTTCTCTTCTAGAATGGGCTGATAATTTTATTGAATTTAGTCTTTAAAAATTTGATTTTTCTTCACGTCAAAGTGAATTCTATGTATCTAAAAAGCAATTTCTATATGTTTGTTTGTCGGTCCTCTGAGTAAAGGCTCAGCCGTCATAAGACCTTGAACGCTGAAATATGGCTTGGATGCTTATTAAGGACAGGAGTGATGAAAAATGTTTTCAGAATTTTTGATGGCTTTTTTAAAAGGTCATTCAAAGCAAATGTTGTTTTAGTTTTAGCATATCGGCTGACAAACGGAAGACAATGTGCAACTCGAGACCTCATACACCCAACCTTCGGGTAGTGGTTATACCACCTCTTGTCTTACAACTCCGATTCTCAACCTCCCCGAGGTGCTAGCTACGGTGCAGGCAACCTTAACGGGGATCGGGTATCCAAACTCCGTACGCTTCTGTTCTTCATGTTAGGGGAGACGTGCGGCGTGCAACAATGTCCTGGTGGTGTTCGGGGCGCAAAACAGCCACATCACAACGGTCCTCCTGCGAGATTGTGGGGTTAGCTATTGGCTTTCCGAGCCCGTGACTAATGACACAACAATTTTCGGATGGAATCGGCAAAGATCCACGCGGCGGAATTAGACCTTAGATTGGGATCATGAAAATGCCGATTTGTAAATTTCATTTGCAGTACCCACATGCTCTCCAATGAATCGAAGAGCCGCAAATTCGACATCGTAGCGCAGCAGGAGGTATGCTGGAAGGGCTCCACGGTACGAACGTACCCAGCTGGTCGTACTCATAACATACTCAAGCTTGGAACAGTTTTTAAAGTGATGCGGAAGATGAAGAAGCGCGTGATCGGGTGGTGTCCGAGCAACTCACGAATGCGCCGGTTTAAACTCAAGGGCCGGTTTTTAACATCAGCATCATCAACGAGCTCAGCCCTCACCTCGGAAGTACCATGGACGAATTCTACGTGCAGCTGAAACGTGAATACGACCGCTGTTCAAAACATGACATCAAGATCAAAGTGCTGTCCTAAACCCTACTCCGCTGCCTAGCCCCACTAGCAAACAGGTTCGTGGGAAGTCATCATAGATGGTCTAAAACGGACCAGATCTCCACTTTACGGCAAATCCTCCACAAATGCCGTTAACACCAAGTCCCTACGCATAATCTATTCATCGATTTTAAAGCCCGATGCGACACGATCAACCGGGACAAGCTATGGAAAATCATGGGCGAGAACGGCCAAATTTATCAAGGCGGCGATTGATGGAACGCAGTGGTTTTTGCGAATTTCGGGTGAAATGTTGAGTTCATTCGAATCACATCAACAACAGATCCAGTCAACTTATCTGCTTTGCCGATGATATTAGTATAGTCGGCAGAGCATCTGCGACGGTGGGGAAGATCAACAGAAAACTGAAACGCGAAGCAGAAAAAATTGGGTTAATGATTAATACGTCCAAGACCAAGTATATTCTGGCCAGTGAATCCGAGACCGACCGAAGCCGCTTGTCCAGTTATAACAAGGTCACGATCGACGGTGACGAGCTGGAAATAGCGGAACTATTACCTATTTATGGTGTCCGCAAGCAATGACACCAGCCGAGAGATCCGGCGGCGAATGATCAAAGGAAGTCGTGCCTACCATGGACTCCACAAACAACTGCGATCGAGAAGACTTAGCCCTTGCACGAAATGTAACCTGTATATGAAGCTCGTTGGACCGGTTGTTCTCCACGGGCACGATACATGGATATTGCTCAAGGAGGACCTGCGTACACTCGAAGTATTCGAGTGACGAATATAAAGAACCTACTATGGCGACGTGCAGGAGAACGGAGTGTGGAGGTGAAGGATGAACCACGAGCTCGCGCGATTCTACGGCAAACCCAGTATCCAGAAGGTGGTGAAGGCTGGACGGATACGCTGGGCAGGGCGTGTTGTGAGAATTCCGAACAAGGCGAGAATGCAAAACAAGTGTTCGCTACCAATCCGGTAGCGAGTGAGGTGGTCAGACCAAATCACAGTAGTCCAAAAGGGACTTATGTAGATTTTTTTCTTAGTGCTTTTGTTTTTTATTTTCGATGTTAGGTGTCCTGAGAACATTTACTAGTTAGACCGCTCCCTATAACGTGAAAGTACCAAAAATTAGTCACAGTTGTAAAAGTGGTAGATATTTTCAAAATATGAAACTTAGCTGAAATAATAAGAGCTCTATCACTATTGTTATTATCTTATTCAAATATACAGTACCGTTCATAATTGTATAGAAATCGGAAGCTCGCACTCTGTTTCTGTCTCTGAGATATAGCAGTTTCAATGATAAAAATCCAAAAAAATCCGATTTTCGTAGAATTACTATATCCCACAGAATCTTCAGAAAGCCTAAGTTTTGTGATATAATAGTGTGATAGCTGGTCTATTTTACGCAGAAAATTTGATCAAAAAATATCATCAGAGTAAAAAGATATGGAAGTTCAAAGTCAAAGTGACAGTGGTCGAAGTTCGAATCTCCTGGCTCAAACATACACGAGCTCAGAGAAAAATGAGAGTGTTGCGTTAGTTTTTCTTCTGCTTTTTTTGCCTGTATTTTTTGTTTTGGCTACACTCAGAAAAATATTATTATGTATGCCATAAGATTCTCTTATGAAGTGGCGCCATAATAAAAATTAATGAAATTCATAAGATTGTCTTATGACGCGAATGAATTCTGAAGATGAACGCCTACTTCAATGAGAGGTTGTTGCTTTTCATAAGAGATTCTTATGGAAACAGTAAATCACTTTCTAATAAGAAAAATTCTCGAAATTTCATGTTGAAAACATTCACTTTATTGTTTGCCAAATTTGTTTAAAATAAAATCCTTCATGGTCACCATCAACAGCGCATTAACAGACGGCTCCATCAAAGTTTTTTTTGCGCATCTTGATCTTCGACCTTTCGTTTTTTGCCGATCAGCTTGCTGAAAAGTAAACAAATAATGTATTTTAGTTTACTAATATATTCAACGTTCACACCAAAAACATCAAATCGAACTTACCATTCCGGAGATAACAATAACATTTAACATTGAAGGAAAACTATAATAACTATGAACTGGCGATTGCTTCGTACTGTTAGATGATGAAAAAAAAACTGATGCTATGAATGAATGTGTTCATCATTTTTTCACAATGCCGTTTCTTCTATTTTTCATAAGAACATCGTATGAAAATTGAAATAATTTCATAAGACTCTTATGAAAAATTAGTTTGGACGCAAAAAAGTGGTTCATAAGATGTATCTTATGAAATTTATAATAAGATTTCCTCTGAGTGTATGATTGTCCAGTTTTGATCCAAATGCCGTCGAAACAAGAAGCCGAAACAAATACCGTCCAACCGTTCTCAAGTGTTTATTTTTTTTTTTTTTTTCAACAATGAACAATACGCCTTTAATTCCAAAAAATCGAATCTTCTACAATTATACTTGACTTTTTCCCAGCTTAAAAAAAGAAATTCCAAAATTTTGGTTGCCACCTGTTAGTGTAACCTATACAAATTTCTTAAAATTGTAGAATTTCTAGGCGAAATCTGAAAACCATTTTTTTAAGCGGACACTCCCCCATATCAAATTGCCCTCTGACAATGGACGATAACTGATGACTGCAAATTATCGAATACATAAATTACTGTTTGCAAATCGCACAGTATCGAGAGAGATAATATGTTATGAGGTCTATCGGAATAAAGTAAATTAGTTGGGTAAAGACGAGGGAGATTATACCTAGATTGTTTTAATGTAACAATTCTGGAGCATTTTTAAATGGGAGTGAAGAGATAATGGCGCTCTACCTCAAACCGCAATTAAATAATATAGACGTTAGTATATGAAGGAAAAATTAAATTTCAGTAATACATGACGTGGAACGAATGATTTTACTCTCTATAAAATACTTTAAGGGATGAACCCCCACCAGCCCCCAAAAACAATGCAAAAATATAGTGCTTTCAATACATACCAGTGGAAATGATAAAAATTGTAAACTTTAAAACTGTGATCTTTGAATTGAAAAAATAATCATAAGAATAACACTGGGTGACAGCCAAAAAATAGTCTGGGGTTTCTTAGCTGATTTAGACTAATTTCCAACAACTTTTTGAGATACAGCCATATGGCTATATACGCTTCAATATGCTAGTAATAGGGGTTTTGAGTTCAATCTATGTAATTATTAAATTAACTTATTAACAAAATTAACAAAATTTATTATCTGAAAGTAGGCTACATATTTCTATTACTATTTCAGGTTATTAATATGGCTTCTGCTCGACATTCATGCATGAATAAGCCTGACGTTTTCTGCTACATCTGCGGAGAATACACGCTGGCAGCGGACAGGAAGAACATCACAGGCTTTGTGAAGAGCGCCTACCAGGCTTACTTTTCAGTCAAGGTGTGCAAGACGTGCGTGGAATACCTCCGGCGGTGGACGAAGGGCACGAAAACTTCACTGAAGTTCGGGATACCGATGGTTTGGAGGGAGCCGTCTGACCATGCATCGGATTGTTACTTCTGCCCAATCAATACTACTGGTATCAACCGGAAGAATCGGCACAGCCTCCAGTACCCCGACCTTCCATCTGCCCGCCGTCCAGTTGCTCACTGCGAAGAAATTCCTGTACCATCGTTCACAGAGCTTCCTCACAGCGACGACGAGGCCACCACTACCAGTACAGACAAGGGGGGATATGCAGAAGAGTATGAAGCACGAGATGGTCCGCAGCCCTTTTCACAATGTGAGCTTAATGATCTTGTTCGGGATCTCAGCTTGTCAAAGACTTCCTCCGAGCTGTTGGCCTCCAGACTCAAAGAGAAAAATCTACTTGGCGAGGACGCGCGTATCACTTACTTTCGTAGAAGGCATGAGGACTACATGGGCTACTTCTGCCATTAGGAAGACCTAGTGTACTGCCGAGATGTCGCCGGTCTTCTTGTTAAACTCGGGGCTCCTCACTACGATCCGAGAGAATGGCGACTGTTTATTGACAGCTGTAAGCGCTCTTTGAAGTGTGTGCTCCTCCACAACGGGAACCAGTTCGCCTCAATCCCTCTTGCGCACTCCACAACTCCAGAAATATGAAGCAGTGAAGTACGTGCTCGACAAAATCCAATATGAGCAGCACCAATGGATCATCTGTGTCGACTTCAAGATGGTGAACTTTCTACTTGGTCAACAGTCCGGGTTCACGAAGTACCCATGCTTTATATGTATGTGGGACAGTCGAGACAGAGCCCACCACTATGTTAAGAAAGAGTGGCTGGCACGAGAGCAGTTAGTACCTGGGGCGAGAAACATCATAAACGAACCTCTTGTTGACCGGGAGAAGATATTGATCCCACCACTACACATGAAGCTAGGGTTAATGAAACAGTTCACGCGCGCCCTGGACAAGGATGGGAAATGCTTCAACTACCTGTGCAAAGCCTTTCCTCGACTGACCATTGAGAAGCTGAAGGCAGGCATTTTCGATGGCCCACAGATACGGCAGCTGATGAAGGACGCAGAGTTTGAAAACTCCATGAACACACTAGAGCGTGCTGCGTGGAAATCGTTTGTGCAGGTGGTGATCAACTTCCTGGGGAACACGAAGGCTGCAAACCACGCCACACTCGTCAGCAGCATGATAGAGGCCTTCAAAAAACTGGGGTGTTTGATGAGTATAAAGATGCACTTCTTGTTCTCACATATGGAGAAGCTTCCTGAAAACCTAGGGGCGATGAGCGACGAGCAGGGAGAAAGGTTCCATCAAGACATGCGCCAAATAGAGGAGAGGTACCAGGGGAGGTGGGACGCAGTCATGATGGCGGACTACTGCTGGTCGCTGAAGAGAGACAACCCAGCAGCTGCTCACAAACGGGAATCGAAGAAACGGCGATTTATGCCGTAAACTCTAAACTTTTGTGTCTCGTTACGCTCATTCTTATACTAATATTATGCTAATATGCTTATCAAATTTCTTAGATTAAATAAAAAATGATAGAATTTGCATATGTTGACTTTTATTTCTTAAGAAAAACCGAGAACATCATCAGGGGTTTCTCAGCTGAGGAATCGCAGAAATTTGTTTTTTGGCGAAAAATCGACTTTTAAAAATTTATGTATTCTAATATCCTGACCTAAACAAAACCATGGTCATTTTCGGACTCAGGGCGTCAATATTAGTCTAATTCAGTTGGAAAATCCTGGACTATTTTCAAAAAATCTTTTTTTGTTACTCAGTGTAATAAATGGAGAGGAGGTTTTGTGCCTACGGGAGCAGGAATTACACTCCCGCGGCCTTTCCTTTAATCTCAAAAAAAAAAAAATCATCCGGGAGGATGGAAATCCCGGAAAAAAGAAAACAACAACATCCATAAAATACCGCTGAAAGATGATATTTGTTTTTGTAATTGATCAATGAGAAAGCTCCGAGAAAAAGTTTCGTCTAGAGTTATTCCCACATACTGAAGTGTATGTTGCCTTTTCTATTATTGTAGTGGATCATTGTGTGATTCGATTTTTTTTCCGAGTAGAGTGAAAAATCATGTACTTTGTTTTAGCTAGATTGAGGGTCGGAAGGTTGGCAGAAAAATAGTTGATCACCAGACTTAAAGATAGAGATTACTCTTGCAGTTTTGAGACATTCTGGATAAACTTCTGTCTTTATGATTTTGTTAAAGCATTCCGCGAGAATGTATTGAGTTTACTTTTCCCATAGTTTTGAATCAGATGTATTGCTCAAAATATTTTCATTGTAGGTACTCTTGCATTTCCTCTAGCAAACCTCAACTTTTTTCGAAGTATGATTTAGCTTTTCTTTCAAATTTGTATTTTCTAGATTTCTTTTGACTTTTTTGAGATAACGAAATTTTGAAATCTTCCAAAAACAGTTAAAAAAATATAGGCACAATAGATGTCTAATCAACGCTGTTGTTCGGATAATCAATAAACAAATAGTTCACAATAATTTTTTATTTAAATTCAATCATATTTTTATCTGTCCGTTTGAAAAAATAACCATATATTGAAGGTTTTTTTTTTAATTTCAAGGTAAATGAAATAAATGGAAGAAAAAGAATTACTCTTATGTAAGCTTTTCTGGATCGACTGTAACTCGACGACGAGTTGTTGATCGATTTGTTGTTCTAGTTGTTGGTCTTGTTATCCTCGTAGTGCCTTGTGTTGTATCAGCGATCAAAAAATCGATTTTCGGTTTATAACCATTGTAACACGGCACTGAAGCTGATGGGTTTGAATCATTTGGGCATACGAGGCCAGCTTCCGTGACTAGTTCGTTGGCAGCTGCATGCAGAATTTCGTACGTCGTTACGTAAGGAATGAGACACTGTTCGAAAATCTGGAATGCACGTTGCGGCTCCACACAAAACTGAGACACAGCCCTGTGCTGACACGTTTTAATCTCTTCCCCAAGCAATTCCAGTGCTCCAAATTGGGCGTAGAGATGCTCAAAATTGAAACCCTTCTCTTGGCTGTAGAACCCAGTTCTGATAAAGAAGGTAAAGGCAACGTTTGACCATTCCGGTGGTGACACAGGATTCTCTTTACAATATTCCAATAACGATGGCACTTGTACATTCTGGATTAAAATGGCTTCACGCATAAACCTCTTCTGAATGTCATCGGTGTAGCGAAGATACTGCTGACTGCTGCTGCCGGAGAATTCATACACATTGAAGTAGCATAAGAAAGAATGATAAGCCCGTTCCAAAACGTGATTCTTCAGGTCATCGACTTGTGAATTTCGTAGACAGCATTGGATACGCTCTTCATTTTGCTCGTTGAACTGGCCACCACTCAAAGATCCGATGAGCTGTCGACCGATGACCCCAAGTTGAGAGTCCCATGCCTGCAAATCGATTAGGGTGCAATGAATCACCTTTTTTACGCTTGGCTCATTCGGGAACCCATCCCGCATGTATCGATCAACAGTAAGGCTCGACAGGTTGAAATAGTCCGCACATTCCGAGAGAGACTCCTCAAAGGATCGGTAAAACGGTGATCTCCAGAACCGGTCAGCGGTTACAGTGTGCAATACACCTAGCAAAAAAATCGACAGCTGCATTTCGAACGATAAATCCGGTGTGGATGATGAAGTTCTCCTTTGCTGAACTTTTTATATCCAGCTAGTGGGTCGAATGAAATGGTTATCATACACGCATGCGGAAAAACGTGTTTCTAACAAAAACTAGAGGTTCTCTAGCCATTCTTAAAGGTTTGAGTTAGTTCATTAGGTGATTTACACCCGTAGAAGAGGTTGCAAAAGCCAATACCTATTTAGCAAGTCTCTGTGCCAAAAATGCGCTCAAAAGTTTCCTGTACAAAAGATGATATGATTGTAGAAGCACTACTGGCATAAAAACTTGAGCTCCCAAGTAAACTAATGCATGGCCACTACATTCAAGCAAAACAAGAAAAAATATTCAATGGAATTTTCATCCTATTGGATAATTCATCCTAGAAAAAGAAAATTTTAATAAAACCTAAAAGCCGTAGCTTTTCTACGGCTATTAGGAATTGAACTCACATCACCATTTTTTATATCGTCTTGCCAATCTGACATCTAAACTAGTGTACTACCTAAGCCGGATGGAGGCCGCACAGTTGGCTGCCTGGTGTTGGCCGTTGTTTTTATATGTCTTTATTAGTCTTTGAATCATTACATTCAAGTTATGTTATAACGTTAATTAAGCGTTCAGATGAATTATGATCAGTTCAACTCTTTGATTCGGTAAATTCTAAACATTCTTTGTTTGATTTAAATTTGCAATAGTAATAAATGAAATGATTTACGGGAAAATATCCTGTAGAGCAAAAAGAAATGTAAAAACTTAGGATTTAACTATATCCTAAAAACTAACTTAATTGTAGAGAGAACGAATCTCTGCGATGGATGACTGTATCGATTTGCCTCTGAAGTTAGAGACTATTTTGTTGTTCATTGTCCGCAATACGATGAAGATCTTCGTAGCTCTGCCAAGGTGGAAACCGCAAAATCATTTTCAGAACCTTGTTCTGAATCCTCTGGATGGCTTTCTTCCCGTACATAAGGAAGAATAAAAGTAAAATACTGTATAAAATTGGCCCAAGCATACTACCCTGAGGGACACCAGCTCTAATGGGTGTCTTTTCAGAGCATGATATTTGATAGCTTACTTGTAAGGTTCGGCTAGTCAAATAATTTTGAATAATTTTGGTGAGATATACAGGAAAATCAAATCAAGCTATTTATGCTACTAAACCTTTGTGCCAAACACTGTCAAAAGCTTTTTCAATATCAAGAAGAGCAACACCAGTTGAATAACCTTCAGATTTGCTAGCGTTAATCATATTAGTTACACTCAAAAATTGATGTGTAGTAGAATGTCCGTGACGAAACCAAATTGTTCATCAAGGAAAATAGAATCCTGATTAATGTGAACCATCATTTCATTCAAAATAACTCTCTCAAATAGTTTGCTTAAAGAAGGAAGCAAACTAATTGGTCGATAACTTGAAGCACTTTTTCCAGGTTTCAAAATTGGAGTTACTTTGGCATTTTTTCATTTATTGGGAAAATAAGCCAAGTGAAAACATTTATTGAAGATTTTAACTTAAAAAATTTGAAGTGCTTGCAGGCAACTTTTTTCTAAGAATCTAGAAAATCCCATCTTCCCCCGGAGTTTTCAAATTTTTAAATTTTTTGAAAATCAATTTAAGTTTCTCACAAGAACTTTCATATACATTTTGTTTAGAGAGAATCTCATCAAATTCTAGGGAAATTTGAGCATCAATTGGACTAAATAACAACGTTGAAATTAAAATCATGAGCAGACTCAAATTTTTGTTCTAATTTTTGAGTTTACTCTGCATTATTTAAAAGAAATTTATCTCCATCTTCCAAATTAGGAATTGGCTTCTGGAGTTTTTTCAAAATTTAGTTTATTTCCAAAATGGCTTTGAGTAGGGTTTTATGTCCTCCACTGCTTTTGCTTAATTTTCATTACGAATAAAATTTAAATGACGTTTGATCTCTTTCTGAAGGTCGCAATAAATAAATTTCCAATAAGGATCCCTAGTTCGTTGATATTGGCGTCGACGAATATAGCTAACATGAAATCGTAATAGAAATGATAATCCAAATCGAATATTAAGACATTTTCAATAACCATCGTAAACAAGTTGGTATTGAGCGATTTTCTATCATTCATTTACGACAAGCTTTGCTCAAAAATAGTTGAGTCGGATAGCAGTTTAGTCAATTCGTAAATATGTCTTCAAAAAGTTGGGAATATGCTCATTCGACATTTACGATTTGAGAGAACTGATTAACGATAAATGGGCGGTCCTTCAATTGACACTCTCTCCGGTCTCTTCCTTTGACCGGTTCGTAAAAAGAAAATCTCACCTATAGAGCTATAGCATAGACCATATCAACTGATGAGTTGGCATCGTGGTAATATACCGGACTGCGAACTTGGAGGACTGGAGTTCACATCTCGATCGAGGAATTTTTTTTTTCGTTTATTTTGATTTTTGTTGGAAAATCGAATCGATGGAATCTTGTCATTGTAGATATATCGCCTCCACTTTTGTAGCTATATGCTATTTTGGTAAGTTTAATACCATCTTTTTATCTGGTATACTTGTTTGTATAATTCTGTCGTTCCCGTGTTATACCTTCATAAATGTTTGCTGGGATGTTTTTTAGTCGTATCAAAAACTGAAGATCATCATCGATCAAATGTTGGTTAAATTTATGTTCAACATTGGGTTTTGAAGCGGCTTTAGCGTTGATTTTTTAAATTGTCAAATTTATACAGCGATATCAATACCTTCTATTGAATTCAGTGGAACGTTTACATCTAAATTACGTTCAATAAAATTCCTATATCGCTCCCAGTCAGCTTTTTGAAAGTTAAAAGTCGATTTTATCAACTTTTTTTTTTATCAAACATGAGTCATACAGCATCAAAGTAACCGACTAAAATTATTCGTTCTTGATCGAAATCATAGATATCTGAAATTCTGTGTTTCGACCCAAAAGTTCTTTGACGATTATCAGTGATGCATTTTTTTAGAAAATTTATAACAAACATCAAAAAATTTAATTATTTCACTTAAAAATGATTTGCATTCTAAATTTCCAAAGTCATAATATAGCTTTAGAAATCCTATCCTAATGATATTTAAGTAAGATGAAAAACTATAAAAATCTGGATCAAAATTCTAGAATCAAGAATGTTGTTGCTTAAAAATATGTGAAATTTTCAATGATTTAGGCAACCTTGCTCAACATATCAATGCAATGGTCCAACACAAAACTAAAATTCAAAAAAAAAAGAAATGAGGCTTTTACCGTTTGTAGGAAAAACAATCTCAAAGCCTAAACAAGGACAAGTTTTGATTGTGGAAAAAAATCACAGAAAGTCAATTAGCGATTTAACGTCCAACACTAAAAAAATGGTGATTTACTCGAATATATATTTTTCACACTCTTAGTTATCACTGTGGTTAGCTCCAGAGTATTTCTAAATGGAAGTGATGACGAAAAGTATCATCGGTTTAACAAGAATGTAGTAAGAACGAATGTTCACCAAGAAGTACTATTTAAAAATTGAGCGAATTTAAAAATGACAAAGATTTAGTGATGTACCTTTTCAATATGGGGTTTTTAAAAAGCTGTGTTATATTTCTATTTTTGAACACGTGAATTCGTTTCATCTTCCCTTTATCAAATTGGTTTTTACCAAAAATTTGTAGTTATAAAAAATGACGTGAAGCTCTGCATACTATTTAAAAAAAAAGTTATTTTAAGTGAGGTCCGTCGACAAGATTCCAAATTTAAACTGGCCTGTTGGTTCAAAAGGTTGCTCACCCCTGTTGTAATCCAAGTTGTATGTATGTACGTCAGTATAAAAAAAATACTCTAAACAAAGATGTATATTGAAAAATAAATTCAAAACCACACAGTTTTAATAAAACTGAAAGTGCCCTTAAAAATTGAACAAAAAATCTTATAAGCTGTTAAATAGGGGTATGTCATTTGGCTTTGAAAAACAATCAATTCTACCAACATCACCACTGGTGCCTAGCGAGCTATTGCTTGAAAAGTAGTCATGCAATACTTCGCTAGGCACTAGCAGTGATGTCAGTTGAATTGATTGCATTTCAAAGCCAAAAGACATACCCCTATTTAACAGCTTATAACTTTTTACCTTAAAAGATACGAAATGACGGTCTTTGATAAAATTGTTCTGAGGGAAATTTCCTTTAATGAATTTGAAATAGGCCCAAGAGCCATAAGTATGCGAAATTATACAGAAGAGACAAAAGTGATGTTGATTTTTCAGAGCAGAATATTAAATTTTCCTTTAAAAACCTATAAATCAAAATTAACTTATGTACCTAATTGTTTCTGAAAAATTCTGCAAGAAATCATGGATGAGTTTTGAGCCCAATCGAAGCAGTTTAGTCCTTACATTGAAAAGAAATGAAATCCAAATGAAGTTTTTAAAAAACTAGTACCAACTGGTCCATTTAGGATTGGTCGGTGTTGGATCGATCGTTGGAAGATTGATCTTTTCAACTCAGATTTCCGATTTTTTGGATCGATTCTTTAGCATGGAATAATCAATTAAATCTGTTTATTTTCGATTCGATCTTTCGATCTTTTCAATTCCTTTTCTCGCTGAACCGAGATATTTAGATTCAATCTAGATTACCTAGTGAATCTAGAATGTATGCTGGCCATATTGTTGCCCAAATATTCATTATACTAAATATGGAAATGGTCCGTCCTGAACCGGTTGCGCGAATTTCCTTGAAAAAGCCCGGATTTTCCCGGCTTATTTGCAAAATCAAACTAAAATTGATCTTTTCTGATGTTTAATTTTTTGGCCAAAAAAACGAAATTTTAAGTACGATTCCAAATATTTTCTTATAAAATAGCTCGGCCTGGATACGCGCGACTTAAAATTCTGGAACCTGAATCAATTTGATTGGTGTTTGATTTGTTGGGTATTTGTATGCAGATTTCGATACATCGTGAGACCCTTAATAGAAACGTTAATGAAAGTAGCTCTCCCTTTCTAACACAGGAAAAGATCGATCTATCATAGATTGATCCTCCAGCTCTGAAGATCGATCAATCCTCGGTCCAACACTCCCAGAAAAAAAGCTCAACAGCAGGAGACCCCTGAACTGGGTCTCAGGGCCGACTCAACTGGGAAATCAAGAATGGGTGGATTATTTCGGGGGCTACTGAGAACCGAAAGCAAGTCGTACTTTTGTATTGTCCCACTAAATTCATAAACAAATAAGCACTATATATCAGATCAGAATTTGCACTTAATTTAACCATAAATGTTAAATAAAGATATTATTATTCGAAGAAAGCATAAACCCTTAACTTCCAACCAAACTTTCTTGATAAATGATTAATTAAGAGAAAACGATTGACATTGTCTTCTGCTACCGGCTCGCAACGAATGAAACACTAAGGATGTGAAATAGCTGAAACAGTCACGTTCCTTCGCGTGGAGAAAGGATTATGTCTTTTCCTTTCGATCTGTTGCTGTTATACTGCTTGGGTATAAATTGCACATTGAAAGAAAGCTTCAACATTCACAACCGATACATCTTTCCGAGTGATAATGCAGCTGTGGATTGTTTTGCTAGGCGTGTTGCACACCGTTGCCGGGGATCAGTTTTGGAGATCACCGTTCTATCGATCGTTCGACGAATCCCTCTTCGAATGTGCAAATTACTTCGACATATCAAACAGTACCGTCGAAAGTTTCATTCAAGATGGTTTCCCAAATGAACCAGATGAGCTGGTAAGTCAGCTGATTTATTGCGTGCTCATCGATTTGCAGGCATGGGATACGAAAGAAGGGGTCATTGGCCGACTGCTCATCGCCGCTTTAAGCGGTTTTCAGTTCGACGAAGAAACCGAAAGCCAGATCCAAAACTGCCTTGAAGATTCACGGGTCGATGAGCTGGAAGATCAAGCCCTCGAACGAGCGTATCGCTCTTTCATATGCTATCAAAATGTGTATGGCAATCGTGGAAGCAGCAACCAGCAGTTTCTTCGCAACACCGCCGATATCCGGAATAAGTTTATGCGTGAAGCCCTCCTAATACAAAACGTACCACTTCGCACGTTGTTGGAATTCTGCAAAGATAATGTTGTGACTCAACCGGGATGGGAGAGCGTTATTTTAACGTACGTTCTCAGAATAGGATTTTATAGTCTTGAGCAAGGTTACGACCTCGATCATCTTTATGCTCAATTCGGAAGACCGGAATTGCTCGGGAACGAAGTGAAAATGTGTCAAGATAGAGTACGAGCACAGTTTACGGAAGAGCCCCAACGTTTAACTCAAACTTTTTCACAATGTGTCAGGCCCTACGTATCGACACTGAAAGTTGTTTCGAATGCTGCCACGGAACTTGTATTGGAAGCTGGAGCTGTTTGTGGAAGTGATCCTGAGTTTTTGATTTCAGGTAATTCAACTCCAAATCCGCCAGGCTTTCCAAGCTTGCCATGCATTTCAACTCTACCACCGACTGTAGAAACCCAGCCGGCCCAACAATAATTAATTCGTCTATTCCGGTTTCTTCATAAACATTCATCAACTGTCAAATAGTATAAGTACTGTGTAGCACGCAAGTCATATCAGATTGCATCTCTAAAAATCACAACACATATGAAGTAAAATATGAGTTTAAATATAATAAGACTTATCTGCTATCTTCAATTGTAATCACTAGACTAAAAATAAAGTTTTAAAACCACAGTTTGTTTTTTTATTGTGTATTGCTATGGAAAGAATCTCAGTACCTACATCAAAATGGACATCTTTATCTGAACTAGTCTAGGTATAGCTGGAGTATTTCCAAGAAAACTTCAACTTATTCTCTCAATAACAATGTAGCTTAAACTATTTTCTAATGAGATCACGAGTGACACAAAAATGACAAAAATGACAAAAATGACAAAAATGACAAAAATGACATGAATAGTTGTTTTTCGATTTCATTTCTGTTCTATTTTTACAATACTCGATAAATGAACGCTCGATTTTAGCTGAGACGACAAAGAGAGTTGCCGGTAGTTTCAAGCGAAACCCTAACCTCTCTCTCCGAGATGCCGCAAATAAGCTGGGTGTATCGTCTACAACCGTGCATCGAAAACGAGCCGGACTATCGACTTACAAGAAGGTAGTGACTCCAAATCGCGATGATAAACAAAATACGACGGCCAAAGCGCGATCCCGGAGGCTGTACACGACGATGCTGACGAAGTTTGACTGCGTGGTAATGGACGACGAAACCTACGTCAAAGCCGACTACAAGCAGCTTCCGAGACAGGAGTTTTATACGGCAAAAGGAAGGGAAAAGGCAGCAGATATTTTCAAGTACATGAAACTGTCAAAGCTCGCGAAGAAATATCTGGTTTGGCAAGCCATCTGTACCTGTGGAATGAAAAGCAGCATTTTCATAGCTTCCGGGACTGTCAACCAAGAAATTTACGTGAAAGAGTGTTTGAATAAAGGTCCGCTGCCTTTCCTGAAGAAACACGGTTGTTCCGTACTGTTTTGGCCGGATTTGGCATCTTGCCATTACGGTAAAAAGGTCATGGAGTGGTACACCGCCAACAACGTGCAGGTGGTTCCTAAGGACAAGAACCCTCCAAACACGCCAGAGCTCCGCCCAATTGAGAAATACTGGGCTATTGTCAAGCAGAACCTAAAGTAGACCAAAAAAACTGCTAAGGACGAGCAGCAGTTCAAGGCAAACTGGCTTCCTGCGGCGAAGAAGGTGGAAAAGTGGCTGTATAAAATCTGATGGTAGGGGTTAAGCGTATGGCCCGGCAATTCGGATTTGGAAAAGCGGAAGCCTAACTGAATATTTTTCCTGAATTTCATACTAATTAAACTTGAAAAAGAAATTTTATTTGATTTAAAAAAAAACGGTTTCACCGATTTACACGCGTTTTCCCTTGACCAAATTTTGACCGTATCACCCTTTATTGATTAAATTTTATCAGGTTTTTTTGGAAATCATTCAGAAATCATTTGCCATTTTTCCACTTTTATTTAAAGTTTCGTAAAATTCACGGTTTCGGCATTATCACGGTGAATTGAGCTTGATAAAATCGAAAAACTACTGAATAACAATAAAATATATTTATTACAAATTTACTCTAATCCGCTCTTGAGTGTCCAGAAAAAAAAACTCCCTTATCATACCTTACGCTCTAACACTTCTTTTTTCCGTCATTTAAAGTCTGAGGAATAGAACAGAAAAAAAAGACAAACACCGTCTTAGCCGATTTAGGCTTTACAGACTGAATAAATGGCGTGGACAACTTAAGATTAACATTTAACACCCAGTACCGAGATGGGAATCGAACCCATGCCATCAGTGGACCAGCGATTACCGTCTTACCACGCTAACCACTCGACCACCGAGACGTAAAAAGAAACCGCGGTGAAAACTAGAGCTGGAAAAAGAAATTATCGAATATTCGAATTTAGCGCCTCTAAATAAGTCAAAAACAATTCTGTGATTCCTTGCTCCTCGGAAAACTGTGAATTATTTTGTCTTGTGTTATACATGTGATGCAATTTTCAGAAATTTCATTGGCAAATAATGCCAAACATTGATATAATTGAGTTATTTTACTTCAAAATTTGCAATCCACATTACCAAAGTCATAAGATTTTCATGATCAAGCATTAGAAAACCTACTCCAGAGGCATCTAATTTAAACTAATTAAATTTATGAAATCTGTTAAAATTTTCTAGAATCATGAATGTAAGATTGACAAATCTGCAATGATTTCATACGGAAATTAAAATAAAAAAAATCACTGTTTTTAGAAAAAAAAAATTGAAGCTTCACGACAAAATTTAATGAATTATGGGCACAAGCGAAAATGGGCACAGATCAAAATCGCTATGGTTAAGCTCCATAAAACATTAAAATGGAAGTGATGACAAAAAATACCATCGCATCGGTTTAAACAAAAACGAGGTTTTCTCAGAAAGCGGTTCAAATCTTTTTACGAACCATAGAAAGGCTTTCAAATTTTTTCGTTTCCAATAAATAAAATGGAAGCAAATAATGTTTCCTTTTTGTAGAGAAAGAATTTTCGCAAAACATTTCAAATAAATTAAAACATTTAAATTAATAAAACAAAATGATCAAGATTTAGTGATCCACCTATTCCATTTTGGCTGGTTTAGTCACTTAAAATTTGAAAAAAAAAATTGATGCAAGTACATGAATTCGTTGTATTTATCCTTTTATAGTTTTTGTTGTTGTAGTTGTTCGTAATTACTTAATTTTAAGAAAACTATTATTACCTAAATTTTATGCTAATGCGGCCCCCGAATAAAATTCAAATTAAAAGTGGCCCGTTGCTGCAAAAGGTTGCTGACCCCTGGTTTAAATCATACCGGATAAATTTTGAAGAAAGGATTGTAAAGTTTACGTACTTTGGCACAAAAGGCACATTTGGCACAACACTCAATTCATGACCGATTTAGATTTATTTGTTGCGTATGATCGTTAAATCTCAGATTTTTCAAATATTTGGTTGTGGTTGTGGATAATATTCACGTGACGGCACAGATGAAGTGATAGTTCGAGGAGAAGTCCAGGCGAAACTTTAGGGGAGAATTGAATTACTTGAGCCCCATTTCTTGTGTTCATCACATGAAGTGAAAATTACACTCCAGAACCCCGTTTTCGCTGAAAAATGCGCATAAGCTAAGCGTGATGATTTAAAAAAAACTTTTGCTAAGCTAAAAACTTCATCGTTTATTCTTAATTGCATAATCACAAGGGCTAAAAAAAATAACTGTCAGTACTGTTTCGGTTGTAAAGCATGCCACACTTCAACCATTTTTTCTTTAATTTAGAAATATTTTAGACTGACTCAAGGCTACATTTATTTATAATTCTTGTTTAAATTTTTTCACAATTAACTTAGATTTTTTTTAAATTTCGAAGCATGCTCGGTAGCAGATTTAGAGATTCATTTAAACGTAATAAATTTATTAAATCAGCAATTCCAAACATCAGCACAATATACTCTTACCCGAATAAAATACTTTTTTCAATCAACTTTTCTGTTGATTGAAACGATTAAACCATTATTCTTGATTCAACAAATCTCTATCGCTAGGAAAATCTTAGAAACGAATAAAAGCTGTAAAAAGAACTAAAAGAAATTAAAATTATGAAACATTAGAAATCCTTGGTTCATGTGTTTTTCGATCTTATGGTCTTGATTGATACGACCATTCTGGAGTGATTTAAAAAAAATCCTATGATAGGTAGAAGAGACGAAACATAAACCTCGTCTAAAGGCGTACAAATATGTACAATGTTTACTTTTCGTATAAGCATAGCATAGCATAGCATGGGGTGACTACACACATCTTGCATTGGCTGATACAAGAGGTACAACTAATAATCATAACCAACACGAGATGCCAAAATAAATACCTGGATTCAGTACTTATTTCAAGTGTTACTTTTGAAAATCAGTGTGGTACCATATTGCACACCGCGGCAAGTCAATGTAATCATGGTAGGGAAGTTCTGTAACAGCAAAACAAACTCTTTAGGTGCAGAGAATTCATACGACCCATAAAGCTGTTTCAGAAGGGATCTGGAAGGGTAAAAATAGGAAATCCTACTTGGCAGATAGGATTGAAAAGTTTCAACATAAAACAATCTTACCAAAATCCATCGTCAGCCGGCAGTGACTTCCACACTTCCTTATCCTTGGCAGTTACTCGTGATGGACTCATCGGGGTTTCAATTTTTCTTCATCTTCATTTTAAATAATCATAGCAGGCCACAGCGCGTTTTGGCAATCATATGCTGAAAAACGAAAAACCATTTCCCAAAAACCCAATCACTTTCCTCAACCCTTATTAACGAACAAATGAATTTGTTTCTCAATAAAAAGCGACACTACAGTATTCTGATTAAAAGATCTTCGCCATCAGCACACAAATATGGCGTTAGTCAACTCGAGTAAAGATGTAATCTTTCTTCAATTCCAGGAGCCCAAATTTTACATGGCAGTACAGAAAAACACCATATTAACTAGATGCTCTCGAAGATGGTTTCCGAAAAACACAGGAAAAAACCGCTCAATCATGAGATCGCACCACATCCGATGCCATACGGCTTCGGATCATCCTAAAACAGCTTTTTATAAAACATTTTCAATAATTTCACTCTTTAAAAAAAAAACCATGTACAATGTTTACTTTTCGTATAAGTTGAGTTATTCCAGTTATATGTTAAACAATTTCAAAAAGAATCATAAAGAAATGTAGCCATGAGTCGATCTAAAACGTTTCCAAATTAAGAAAAAAATGGTTGAAGTGTGGCATGCATCACAACCCGAAAAAGTCATGTTCCTTAGCCCCTGTGGTTATGCAATTAAGAAAAAACTTGTTTTAAATCATCACACTTAGCTTATGCGCAATTTTAAGCGAAAACGGGGTTTTGGGGAGTAATTTTCACTTGAAAATATGATGAAAACAAGAAATGGGGCTCTAGTAATTTAATTCTTCCCTAAAGTTTCACCTGAACTACTCCCCGAATGGTCACGTGAATATGGGTCGATTCATGATGACGTATGTTCCCTTTTGTGGTGACAGTTCGCACGTCCTGTTTACAAAATTTTACGAACGAGAAATGGGGTACGGCGAATTTTTTCATGTAGCTGCACGGTCAAGAAATTTTACTCACAACTCAGTTTGAGGATAGCAAAAAACCAAGTCCCATTTTGTGAACTAAATTTAGCGCATTTTTTTGGTTTTTAATGGTTATCTCTCTGGGAATGAACAGAAACTTGAAAATTCTTTAAAATTTCGAAAAGGAGGTTTGTTTATTAAAATGTTTTAACATTCTTTTTAAAATCCTTCTTCAACATATTTGTTCTGGACCAACCCATATTTGAATATTCTGGGAAAGCGCGTCTACTTGAAACAAAAAATCCCATCGAATGTCTAAATGTGGAAACTCCGGAAATTTCTTGTGTTATTTTGACCGGAAGCTGTAAAAAAATGCATATACTTGTACGACAACACTATTCAGGGACAGAATAATCCAATATAGGAAAATTCTCCGGTGAACATTCCGAAAGAAAATGCTGAACTACTATAAATTTTTACGATATGATATTTTCGAGGAATAAAAATAACGTCAGATAGTTAAACCACTAATCACATTGACATGAGACTTAAAACAAAATTCCTCTCTGTTTTTGGATAGGAGCTTCCTATCGTCGACATTGCGCGGCAGCAATTCGAGCATGAAAATTTTACTGGTATCGACATTCTCGTTAATTTTCGAGCAGCGCCAGTAATCGAAATCGAGTGTCCAGTTAGTGGTTTAACTTAAAAGTTTAAGTCTATTTATTCCCGCTGGATTTACAAACAACATGATTTATTTTTCATTATTTAATACCTCAAACCAGTGTTGGTAAATTTCGCCCGTCACGCTTGACCCGACTAGTTTTGTTTCATCAAACGACTGGCACTGTTCTCAATTGATGGAGCCTCACTACTCGCATGACGACTAAAGCACGACAACAATCAACATTTCTCCATCATCGACTGGCGAAGCTCCTACACATGGTCAAAATTTCTCCTGAGAGTGAATGGCAAATCTTTTCACACTTCGATCGGCTGCTGACGGCAGGTACAACTAATTGAACGACTTGCTGGCAGAGAGCAACAATAGCAATAAAAAACTGAAAACGAGCTTGCTGGCAGGAGCAACAATAATAATAAATGCTTTTCTTGTTCGTCTTCGGTCGTCTTCGGCTTGCTGGCAGGAGCAACAAGAATAATAAATGCGTTTCTTTTTCGTCTTCAGTTCGGTCCACGACTCGTTTGAATGCGATTGGCGAATGCTTGACTATGAAATTTTTTTAGCTTCATACGACTGGGGGTTGAATGACTGGCAAACGAAGTGACTGGTCGTTAAGGAACAGTCAATTGAGTTTGACGGACCAAGAGACTCAACAGTCATAGTCATTTGACTAATGACGATGAATAATGCCAACCCTGCCTCAAACATCTTATTTTCTTTTAAATTTGTTTTACTCCAAAATTGAGCCAAGAACTTTTGCTTAAAACGTGTGAATGAGAATTAAATGAGGACCCAAATGATTGCTTTGCTTCCTCAGCGTGTAGAATTGGAAAATAAGGAATCAAAACAGGAATCGCGAAATGTCAAAAACAGTGAGGCCAGGGAGTGCGTGAATCGACGTATTATCCACAACCAAATATTGTTGTTTGGTTTTGATCATCCTTAAAAATATTGAGAGACGGCTGTTAGGGAAACACACGGCAAAACAAGTTTTTTTTTCTGAAGATGGCTGAAGCTCAGCAGGCCGAAACGTAAAAAAACAGCAGTTTTAATTTCGTCCTAAATAAATCACCGAAAAATTGTCAATCAAAGAAAACCATACAACCAAATATTTAAAAAATCTGAGATTTCACAATCTTACGTACAAAAACAATCTAAATCGGTCATGATTTAATGAAATGGCATGCATTTCAAATTGAGTGTTCCGGTCAGGGTGGTCGAACTAGTGATGAATATCATCCTTAAAAATGTCAGCCCATTTTTGAAGGCTTGTAACTTTTTTATGTCAACTTTAATCGAAATGCAATTTTCGGATGAAATATTTGTCATAGATTAAGCTTTAAGAAAACCCGTTTTCAAAAGAAATCGGCCTAGGGAGACCAAAGTTCTTGATAAAAAAATGGGTTTTCATGTTCCTTCCGAACAAAATGTCTCAAAATCCTATACAAACTTCAGACTCGTTGAGCGACCCCTTCCCGTGGTCCAATCTGGCTCAAATTTGGCGTGGAATCTTGTACTAAGCCTAGGATCAATATTAGCCTGCAGCGCATAACTTTTTCAAAAGTCGTGTCATTTGGGGCAGTCTAATATGAACACTATTTATGAGAATAAATATTACTCATTGATATCTAAACTACTAAGAAAAAGTTTTTTTCTATTTTTGAAAAGGTTGTACACTTAATTCATAATCTAACTTAATGCCGATGAGCTGCAAATAACCTTATAAGAGCAAACTTTCATCGAACTGAAGGGACAATCATTCAACTTGTCGCGGTCATTGATACACATTTTTATGACCCGAAAAGGGTCGGGTCGACTTCCAAGAATACCAAGTGAGAGTTGTTCAATCATTAGCAACCGCGCTAGAAAATTAGTTGCATCTTGTTTCGGAAGGTTATCATCATAATCAAACCTCCCAAAATTGGTTATGTTTAGGGCTACGGTTATTTTTCCGTATTCGGCAATCGGAGAAAAAAGGTGTGGTGATTTCACCCGCGGGTTTGTTGATGATGATCAGCGCCCCCGCCATCGAAGATCAGTAAAGAAGGGCGAAGGAAGAAGTAGGATGATGAGCGAGCATAAACAAATATAGCTGAAAAGACCTTGCGAAATCGATCTTTCGAGAGCTGCACGACTTTCGATTCCATCCCAGTCCGTTTGGTGCCAAAGAAAGAAAGTCGAAAGAAGATAGTTTTTTGATTAATGAATCTTTATTGTAATCGATATTTTTTCAGCTCACAGTTCTACTCCTTCGCTGAAGCAAGCAGATATCTTAATTTGGAATCTTACGCAAATGAGCTTTAATTGCCGCGGACCCAACTTGTTTGGCGTTAACCTGAAACGTTATCCCGATCAAACTGCAAAACGAGCCACTTTGTACTGCTGACTGTCTGTCTGTCCTTCGCACCGGTTATTTTTTATTGGGTGAGTTTTATCATTTACCCAGAAATGCGGGGGAAAATTAAAATCGGATCATATGGCAACTAATTGAGTCATAATTAAATCGCGATTTGCTGCAATCGCGCCAAGGTGTCAATTTATTATTCGGGCCGTAGATCGCAAATATCGATCAGGTTTCGTTTGGGAGGGCCCTCAATTTTTTCGAGCTCGCAGCAAAAAAAACTTATTTTTTGGTTTTCTCAATATCTTGAATACTAATCATCCATCTGATGGAAAAAGGAAACCGTTTGAAAAGCAGTAGTCAAAGCTGCAGCCAAGAAAAACTTAAAAGTCGATAAAACAAGAAAAACAATTTTCGAAAAATTATGATCCTTGCTTAGTATGATCACGCGGTACGTGCGCTGTCTGAAGTATTTCATCGTTGATCATTGCACATAGGCTCACTCCCACAATTTCAAAACCTCGAACATGAATTACAAATTCTGAATTCTGCTTCAGTTTTTCAAAATTTTCTTGCTTTTTGATAGAAACTCGTTCCTTAACATTACATTTTGAAGGAGACTTAACTCATTCGTAAAGTTCTGGTTTCATATTATCAAAATCTTGATTGATGTTCTGTTTTCATTTTCTGGATTGGATATCCAATTTGGAATTTTAGATTTTCGGTACGAAACATTTTTAAAAATAGAAATGAAAAGCTGTTTTGCAATCGTTTAAATTTGGTTTGCATTTCAATTACAATTTGATTTTCGAGACTCACATGCCATTTCAATATTAAAATAACATATTTCCAAATATTCGAAACTTCAATTTAGCTAAAAATAATCACAATACCAAAACTGCACAATGAATAAGGATTTCTTTTTAAACGAACACAAACACATATTTATAGTATCTCAATGAAACTTGATGTTTCCTCGAAAAGATTCCTTTTACTTAACTCTGAGCATACAACTTTCAAGGATATGATGGCTAGCATCTGACGAATGCTTAAACCACCAACCTACAGAAAGTGTACTATGTATGTCGTTACCGGGTTTCGATCTCATGACCGTTAACTTAGAAGATTTGAAGGGTATCCTCTTCGCCACGGGCAGTGACAAATGGAATTCTAAAACCGTTTTTCTACTCATGACCTTGAATAATAAATAAATTTTACTAATACGATTTAAAATAAATCAGAATCACAGTTTCAATCAATACTGTTTCTGGTAAGTCATAAGTATCATTCAAAATGACGTTCCTTATTCTGAACTAGAAATTAGCTTGAAAAATAAGTTTAAAGCAGTCTTGTTTAATAATTTGAAATCAATATTTCCTACTTTACAATTTTTCATATAACTCGAAAACTAATCAAGATATCGGAACCAAATTTGGCATGGGAAGGTATTTTGATACGAGCAATATTTCAATGATTGTTTTAGATCCCTCCCTCTTTGCAGTTGAAATGGGGAGGGGGCCTCTTTCATATTTTATACATAACTCAAAAACTAATAAAGCAAATGGAATCAAATTTGGCATGGGAAGGTATTTGGATACGAAAAATATTTCTATCATTATTTGAGACCCCTCCCTCTTTCCAGTAGGGAGATAAAAAGGAGTGAGGGGCCCTTTTTTAATTTTTTACATAATTCAAAAACGAATCAAGCAAATGGAACCGAATTTGGCATGTTCCAATGATTGTTTGCGACCCCTTTCTTCTTTCAGTGGGGAGAAAGGAAAGAGAGAGAGGATTTTCACAAAATTTTTATTGCATAACTCAAGAACTACAAGAGCAAATGGAACCAAATTCGGCATAGAACGATATTTGAGTACGAGAAATGCTTCTATGAATATTTGGTATCCCTCGCTCCTTCAAAAAGCTGTATGAAAAGGGGGAGAGGAGGTCTCCCTTACAATTTTCAGTATAACTGGACAGCTGATCCAGCAAATTGAACCAAATTTGGTATGCTAGGGTATTTGGATACGAGAAATGTTTCTATCATAAATTGAAGCCCCTCCTTTTTTCAGTGGAAAGATATACAGGGGTAAAGAGGGGCTTCCATACATTTTTTTTTTTGCATAACTCGAGAATTAATCGAACAAATGAAACCAAATTTGGCATCAAAAAGTATTTGAGTACGAAAAATACTTTTTCTATGTAAAACAATTCCTTTCTTGCAGTAGGATGATGGAATTGGGAATATAGGAAGGGAAGAGGAAGCTTACATTTAATTTTTTTTTACAAAATCCGAGAAATGGACAAAACTTAACATGGAAAATCATTTTGGTATGATACTATGATTATCTGACACACCATCCTCCTTTCAGTGAGTAGGTTCATAGAAGGAGGGAGGTAAGCCCAATACAATTTTGTTAGCATGCTAACGATGCCATCAAATGAAGACAAATATGGCATGGGAAGGTACTTGATTACGAGATACGTTTCTACGATTGTTATAGACCTTTACGCTTTACAGTGTAGAGAGGGGAAGAAAGGAGGAAGCTCCATATACATTTTGTTGTAAGGCTTAAAAACTTATCAACCAATGGAACTATATTTGATATAAGAGAATTTTTGGGAACGGAAAAAATGGGTATGATTATTAAAGATCACGACCTCCATTAAGCAGGGGGTGAAGGGAAGGACAGGGGAGAGCTGTATACACGAATGTATACAGCAAGATTCAGAATATTAGTTTAAGTTATCTTTGTGTTGCAATTTGAAACTCCAGCTGTAGCTCTCATTTTATAGCGGTTGCGGTTATGTTATAATTTCATTTAAAATTATGCCAATAAAACAATAAAAAATTTGATTAATTTTTGAAAATATCATTTGATTTTGAAAGGTGTAGCAAAGCACACAGGGTCAGCTAGTTTTCATATAAAATTGGAAAAATCGAGCAATTAATGAACAAATTTTAACATTTTTGATGGCGTAAAAAACTTTACCCAGAATGACGGATTGGCTTGATGATATTACCTACAAACTTTTTACTGGTTTCCTCATGCTATACCAACACTGTTGGATTAAAAATATTTTTCGAACAATCACTCATTTTTTTAAATAAATATTTTATATAATTCAGTTAGGTGTCTGGGGTAAAATGCAACAAAATACTAATCAAAGAGACACCTTATAAATCTCGATTCCATGTGCTGGAATATGAATGTTTTGCATCACGCGTTTGTAAACATTGAAAATTGAAGCATTTATTTTTAATAATTGCAGCTTGTAGATTTTTTCGTAGTATTAGTTAGCCCCTAAATGTATGCAGCATCCCTATTTTCAGAAAAAAAGTGAAAATTAGTTTTTACAGACCAAAAAATTACTGCAATTGGTGTTTTCATACGTATTCGTCTTAAAGTCATCGCAAATATATTAAAAACTATAAATTTTCATACGTGTTCATAAGATTTTTCATTAAAAACAAAGTTTGTTGCAAGTTACCCCATTTTATAAGGAGGGTGAAAATCGCATGTTTTTAAAAAATTAAAAATCACTAAAGAAATCAATAATTATTCAATTCATAAACGTCATACAGTGTTGTAAGATGAGATGTCTTAGGCCAAGAGTGATGTAGGACTTAGTTCCAAAGGAGGCGAACCAATTTTCTGACATTTTCGTCAACACTTATTTTTAAACACATTTTGGTATCAAGTAATATTTCGTTATTCCGGCAAATTCATTTGTTTAACTGAAAATTTTAATTGGAAAAATCTCTATCCCCTAACCCCTATATGTTTGAGGGGTAATTTAAGCAAATATTTGATTTTGCTTACACAAGCACGTTAGTATTTTTATTTTAGGATAGTTATGAACACTTGTGAAATAATTGAACATCAAATAACGACTTCTATTAGAGTTGAAAAAAAATCCCACTTTTGCGCAGTTTTTGATCTCCCAAGCAAAAACTAGTGAATCACCTTTGCAACCATAGGAAGGAAAGGGTTATAAATGGTCAGCATTAAAAATTCGTTCATTTTAGCTTCCATCGTTTGAAAGGTTTTTTGCTTTGCAAATACAGACCCCGTTCATTTTTGGCAACATTCGATTTTGGCAACATCAGATTTTTGCACATGTTTTTGTGGAACCAATTTAGATATAATAATTAAGACATATCTAATAAAATGATTTATACAAAGAATCATAAAAACGTTTTAACGTTCTTAATTGGTAAAAGAATACAAATACAGTTTTTTTTAAGCCATCAAGTAATCAAAAATGATAAAAATGCTAATAATTTCATTCAATCAAAAATTAAATACTAACAAAACACATAAAATGACGAAAAACAACAAATATTATAAACAAAACAAGAAAAGTGCTAAATGCATCAAAATCATGATATTAAAAATACAAAACATTCGAAAATGGTCTAAGGTTGCCTAAAAATTACGTTAAGGGGGAGGTAGGGTCTAACACTTTCAAAAAATCGATTTTTTTTATTTTTTTATATTCTAATTGTAAAACATTTCAAGAATGTTGTGTCAAATTTTCAAGTCAATTGAAGCAAAACTGTAGAAATTATAGGCCTTTAAATCCTCCTATCTAATACTGCAAGAAAGCAAGGTACGTCGAAGCGTTACGATTTGTGACATACGGGGGGAGGGGGTCAAAAAAGTGAATTTTTTGCGTTACGTAATTTATGGATGCCGCCTTGGGTTCTTTGTACATCGCTAAAAGTTGTTCACCGACCAAACGCATCTTGAGCTTCATAAATTGAAAAATTTCAAACACTGAAGGCTCAGCTTTTCCAGGTCCAAAATAAATTCTGAGCGAGTTTGATAGCGCTTCTTCCATTTTGGATCCCATTGTTATCACACCACCGGATAAATGCTATTGTGTCGAACAAAGCAAAACGTATCAGTAGCTCGGCTACTCAAGGCTAAATGAAACGTCGCAGCAAAGAAAAAACGACCACTCCGCTCGAGATCCGAACACATACTGCTGTTTTTTGCCGTATGGTGACAAAAATAAAAGCCACAATAATAACTTTACAATTTTGATTCATTGAAAGCTTATACTGACAAAGTTCAGTTCTTGAACGATCAATAAGAAATTGATAATAAAAATAAAAATAAGGAATTTTTAGTTTTGTTGTAAATATTGAAAACACCAATCAAATCAAATTTAGTTTTGAAGTTGATGCTTTGAATCACTGTTTACTTTTGAAAGATTAAAAAGCTTTAACATAATATGTATAATAAAGTGAAACGTTAACAGTTTATTATTTCAAACTGTTTATTGAGATAAATGAAAGTATAAACAATGTTTTTCTTACTATAAATTAAGATTAATATCCTTACAATTGTATTATGTATCCAGAACAATAAATTAAGGATTGAAAAACAAAGACATACCAACTAAAAAAAATTCAAAACAATGGAAGAAAATTTATTTGAAAATTTATAAAACTATAACGTCAAACGTGGCATTATGCCACAGCGGGGTTAGATGCAACATTTATATAACTCCACAATGAATCAATTTTTACTTTAATATATTGTCATAAAATTATCTTTTATTGGTTATAAAATGATGATGAGAAACTTTCTCGCATCTTATGCTAGTTTTTAAAGTTTTTTTTTATATTAAATTGGAAAAATCGAATGAAATTAATGAACAAATTTATGTGATCCTGATATGAGATCAGTTACTTCTGCAGTAGAGGCGTCACATGAGTTTTTATCTTCGAAATTTGACAAAATTCAGACAGACTTCGAGGATTTAAAATCCCGTAATAATGCACAAGAAACAGAAGTATCTGGTTTCAAATCTAAACATTCTAAACTTACGGATCAAGTTCAAAAGTTAAAAAATTACCTGGACCGTTTTAACAAAGAAGCTATTTCGAAAAACATGATTATTTTTGTAGTGCCTTTTAAAAGTAGAGCACATTGAAATCGCTGTAAGATTAATTTCATCTAATAAACCAAATGATAATTTTCCACCAATCAAAGTATTTCTAAAAGATACACTTATTAAGGAAGAATTTTAAGCAAAAAACGAAATTTTGGAAAACTTGCTTCTATGATTGAAACCGCGGTGGAACGTTGCGAAACTAGACGGCGCGTCGCGTCAATAGTTTTTCATCCCGACCAAGAAAAACTGACCGAACTCAAACCAAATTTGGGCCGATATGAACTGTCAAGTCTTGTCTTCGGCGCTGCTTTTAGCAGTATGGAAATGGTCCAGAGAATCAGACGAAAATATAAAATATCTTTTGACATAAATCGGTACGTTTGTGAGAAGAGCTCCGATCCGGGTTTTAAAACAAAAGGCTAAAAAAATTTAGAGAAAAAAGAGAAAACGTATTTTTTTAGCGAAAACGAAATATGGATGTACATAACTTCGGCATATCACGGCAGTGTGGTTCTGGAGTATTAGAAAAAAAAAAAAGGTCAAAAACTTTTCCTTGACGATCAAAGTTCTTGTCAGATTTCTAGAACGATGACGTAGTTTTTATGAAAATAATCGAGCATTTTACTGAATTCTTCAGTTTTCTTAAAAATCTTTTTTTATGCTAGTAATGTGTACGCCATCGTCCTCAAATAAACAAATTAGATTTGCTATATTTATGAACTTCTTAGATAAATAGAAATATTTTGTTATATTTTTCTTTAAAAATTTATTTTTGTAACAGGCCGTAATACTTCTTCAAGAAATAGGTAATAAAATATAAATTCAAATCTGGCGATCAGCAATCTTAAAGGCTTATAATATAGCTCAATTGGCAAAAATTCGAGCCCAAGAGTAAACATCGAACACAGATCTCCGTTACTGCAACGTTGTTGTATAGTCGTGAATGCGATAAACCCCCTTATTCTGCGCCGCGCGTGAGGTGACGATAGTCGAGTCGAGTCGGAGTCAAGTGAGTCTTGTCACCTTATTCCCGAAGCCGATGTGACAGAGATCCATGCCCAGCTGACTACTAGATTAGGATAAGAACTCAAAAAGTTCATTCTAAAAGACGTTTCTCACCTAAAGCGACTACTGAAATCGAGTGACTAGGGTGATTCGTCTATCGTCACCTCTCGCGCGGCGCAGAATAAGGGGGAAAGTTGGTCAAACGACTATACCTAATCGAAAAAAAATAAGAACAAAAAATTCATGAAGCAAGGTCAACTCTAAAGGGGTGCTCGAGAGCATCTGTTGTTCTTGGCCGCGAAATCCGATATCCTTGGACCGGTCAATTTCTTCGAAAAACATCTCCCCTCGAAACTTTCGAAGCCCAAGTCCAAAGTACAAATAGTTATATCTTCCAACAACGACGAGGCGTCAACTATAGGGATCGTTTGTCGTGGTGTAAATATTCCCTGAAATCGGAAGCCTCCCATCTGAACAAGTGTCCAATCTGACACTTTTCGGCCGGGCGTGAGGTGTTGTTGTCCAAATGATGTCGTGAGCCAAGATTTTTCCTCCAACATCTTGATGGTTTCATCTCTCTGGTGCTGCTGCTGGTGCTCTGCTTACGTTGGTCGAAAATAAGCTGCTTGTTTTGGGTTTTTTTTCATTTCGAGTTTGTTTTGAGAGCAATCTCTCCTAAACATTGGACAGGCTCTTCGGTAAAGCCGAGTGACAAATTGCTATTCCGATAGCAGCTAGTTCGTGATAAGATGCTTTCTTCTGTCTGAGATGAAATTTCATCTTAGTTTCTGATGAGAGAAATTGGAACATGGATGATCATTAATCGTTTCTTACTGGCGAGCCCCAATTTTAAGTAGAGGTACATATCTACTTGCCTAAATATTCGTTCATTTCGTTGATAAGTGCTTAAAAATTTGGATAGCTCGGTTTACATTTTGTGTTCAAGAAAATTATTGGTTAAATTACAAGACATTCCATAGCCAAACAGAATTGTCTTTTGATTTATCAAATATCGAAGAAATTGAGCTATTTAATAATGTATTATATTTAGCTCAACAGTCGAACTCCTGGTAGAGAAAAATCTCTTAAAAACCCCTTTAAAACCTTTGGTATACTAGAAAGCGCCTCAGAATACAGTTATCTGTTCAAACGGGTTGTAGAAGCACTATTAATAACTTTTCCACAGAAAATTTCAAGAAAAAATATTGATTTTTGTAGTTAAACTCAAGTGTTACTATTCTTATTTCGCTCAATTTTTTCATATTTTTGGTCCTCAACATCAATTGCTTAATCCACAAATGTAAACTTATGCTTGATTTATCCGTTGAATTGTAGGAGGAGATTTTGACGAATTCCAATCATTCATATATTTACAAGCACAACACGTTGTGGTACTTTTTTTCGTTCCCAGTATGTAGACAGAAATGATAAACTTCATTCTAATATCTATATTTTTCTGAATCCTTAAGCGTTTTATTAGTTGCCTGCCTATTTGTAGTCAGTCCTTCTAATAGGAATCCTTCAAATAAATTAAACGATGCAGCAAATCCGATGAAACAAGTTAGGTGCTACACTGTCAAGTGTTGCAACAAAATTGCATGTTGCGCGACATCACGCAACATTTTTTCACAGCTTTGCCTATTCACCAGCAGAGTCCGCTAGTAAGCACAGATGGATTTGTGCGCTACCTAGTGTTGAATCGAGACACTACGAAACATTTCAACCTCCAATGGAAATATTTCAAACGTACAGTGAAGATCGCAGCATTGTGGACACTTCTTAAATTTGAGCCTTCCAAGGTTTCAGATAAATTGATTTTTTTTAGATTCATAAATACAAAAGGATTACATCCTGAAAAGTTACAGAAATTCAAAAAAATATAAAAACAAAATATAAGAAGTGGCGACACAGTATTATAACAAACTATTAGAGTTTTTCTCCTAAATAGCACAGGAGAACAGAATGGTCAGTTTTGATGATTTATAAACTGATTTTGAAAAAAAAAATGCTACCCGAGACGGAATAGTTTGCTAATTTTGATTTATCTTTAGTTTTCATTTGGTTTTGAAGTTCTTCAAAAGCCAGTTTTAAAAAACCTATGAATAATTTAAAAATACAGAAACCAAAAATAAAATACTGTTTTGTATTAATTTTTATTTGCGCGATTCAATCAGAAAAATCACCGTTACTAATGAATAATTGTTGAAAAATAAGGCTAAACTATTTTTCAATAAAGGTAAATTACATAATTATTTAAGTCGTTTTAATCAAAAATTGTAATTCGATTTTTGTAGACTGTAAATCGATTTAATAAATGTTCAAAATTAAAAAAAACTCCTTTTGGTTTGAAATGCCTTCCAAATTTGCTCCAAATTATTAAATAATCCAGACAAGAAAATTACGTATGGAAACTTCTTAAATTCGAGGAAGTTGATCATCGATTAAAAAATTTTTTTTATCTAAAATAAAATAAATCAAATAAGTGTAATAAATAAATATTTGAATTTTCAACGAATTTAAAATTTGATCAATGCATTTAATTCAAGTTTATTTTTGTAAGCTTTGTAATATTTCAAATTTGTTTATATTTCAATACTAAGCAATTTGAATAATTTGAAAATATAAGTCACATTTTATTTTTTCTTTATGTCATTTTTGTCAATTTTGTCATTTTTTGTCATTTTTGTCATTTTTTTCATTTTTGCCATTTTTGGCATTTTTGTCATTTTTGTCGTTTATCCCAGTTTTGCCATTTTTGTCTTTTTTTCATTTTTGTCATTTTTGTCATTTTTGTCATTTTTGTCATTTTTGTCATTTTTGTCATTTTTGTCATTTTTGTCATTTTTGTCATTTTTGTCATTTTGTCATTTTTGTCATTTTTGTCATTTTTGTCATTTTTGTCATTTTTGTCATTTTTGTCATTTTTGTCATTTTTGTCATTTTTGTCATTTTTGTCATTTTTGTCATTTTTGTCATTTTTGTCATTTTTGTCATTTTTGTCATTTTTGTCATTTTTGTCATTTTTGTCATTTTTGTCATTTTTGTCATTTTTGTCATTTTTGTCATTTTTGTCATTTTTGTCATTTTTGTCATTTTTGTCATTTTTGTCATTTTTGTCATTTTTGTCATTTTTGTCATTTTTGTCATTTTTGTCATTTTTGTCATTTTTGTCATTTTTGTCATTTTTGTCATTTTTGTCATTTTTGTCATTTTTGTCATTTTTGTCATTTTTGTCATTTTTGTCATTTTTGTCATTTTTGTTATTTTTGTCATTTTTGCCATTTTTGTCACCTTAAAGATGCAAAAGCTCGTCGCAAAATATGGAGTAAACAAATCTACGAAATGTTGAAAGTAGGTAAATCGTCAAAAACAAATTTCGCTGCAAATGTATCCCCCGAAAATAAACTTGAACTTTGAAGAGTGGCCCAAACTCTCCAACTGCTATTTAGTTAGGCAAGTCCCACTCATCGATGGAAGGACTAATAATAAACAAAACTCGCTGCTGCTGCTGGAAAAGTCAAGTGGAAAACTTTTCCAATGAGCTCGAACGAAACGGTTCCTCGCTTCCATTGATGTTTAGGAGTTTTCAATTCGAGAAGGGGCCTCCACTTTTTGGACTTATTCTCGAAGTCAATTATGATGTTTTATGTTCCTTCGAAAGTTACAAACTTAACATTGAGAATCAATACTTGCCAATAACGGAGGCTTGACAAATAAATGAGTTTTCAGTTCATGGAAGGTGCTACGAAGTAAAAATGTTCAATATCTAAATGGTTCCCTACTAAGGAAAAGGGTTAAGTTGCAAAAACCTTGTTTTGAATGAAAAATTAAATGAAAAAGTGTGAAAAGTAATTGTTTTTGATATATTTGTGATTTCGTTACACATAAAGCACGATCTGCAGTTATTTTTGATTTTGTTCGAATTAAATTTGATATTTTTAATAATTGATGAATAAATGAATTTTTTAATAAGAAAGAATAAGAGTGCTGTATAGATTTAGGGATAAAAAATACTTCAACAAAATTTAAAACGATATTCCAGCATATGGAAACAAGATTTAAACAAAGAATCATTGATTTTCATGTCGATGCATTTAAGCCCAGACCGCTATCGGAATTTTAAAAATATTAATTTAAAAAAAAATAAATGATTGTCCGAAAAATATTTATACACCAACAGTGTTGATACAGGATAATAAAATAAATATATAGTCAATCCAGCTATTTAATCCATCATACTGAGTAAAGTTTTTAACGGTGTCAATAAATATAAAAATTTCGATTTTTCAAATTTTTTATGAGAATCAAAATGTTAAAAAAAACTATCTCACGATGTGAGAAACTATGGCATCATCGTTTCGTTATCATTAAATGATAGTTTTATTAAATTATATAAAAATAAAAGTTAATTAAGTGTTGTCTTCACAAATGTTGCATCGAACCATGCTGTTGCATGATGCTCTGTTTGACTGTATCTTATTTGTATCCATTACAATGAATTTTCTACTTTTTGAAATATAATAAATGTATCGATTGGAAAAGTTTGAAATTTAATAAGCTCAAAATCCACTAGTTTCTTGAAAACATGCGTAAAGGAATATTGTGTAGGATTTAAACAGTCCTTATTTCTCTATTCATATTCCAAAAAGGTTTTAAATTTATAAAAAGGTGTGTTTTGAGATTGTTCTCATTAAAGTGTTAAAAAACAGACCTATATGCAAAATCAGGAACAAATATTGGGTACTCGGATACATTTTTCCTCATATGTAAACATTAGGAACACCCTTATGTTAACATTAGGAACAATTAGTGCCAAATTAGGAACATTGACTTTATAACAACACTTTATAGGAACACCTTATAAAACATGATATTTTTAGTAAATTAAGGCTTGAAATGATTATTTTAAACCATAACAGAGTTCAGAAAAAAATTTAGAACTTAGTTACCAAAAAACTGTATATCTAAGAATTAATGATTCGGCCTACTAATATGAACACTAAAAACCTCTTACATAATATAGTGAAATTAGGCTCACTTACTCTACCTCGTACAGCAAGTGGACATGCATAACTGAAAAATCGCAAATTATCGTTTCAAACGATCTAATGGAATGTTTTTTTACTAATCAATGTTGAACAATAAATAAACAAAAATGCAACGATCCGAATATAGAGAAACAGGACATTAACGAGAAAGAAATGAAGAAAGCTTAAAAATGAAGCTTGCATCAGATGATTTGCGAAGCACAACCTAGCTCCAGCAACAAGTGCAGGGATTGATAGGGATTAAATTTCTTTCAGCATTCCTGCTGCCAAACATCCCATCAAAACCCGGGACATGCCAATGTGCTCAAATGTTTGGGGGGTTGTGCCCATATATGCAGGAATGAAAGACGAATCGGTTGGTCTTCCAACTAGTCAACGGGTTACACTGAGGAAAAATATCTCAGTAGAGTTGGGAAAAACAAATGCATATAAACAGGAATATTATGAATTTGTTCAATATGAAAACGAAATTGAAAGAGTTCGTGAATTCTTAAAATTAAGTATGGTAGGCATCTGTAGAAAAATCTTCGATTTATTCCCTCGGTGCAAATTTAAAGTGGTGGGTGGATGCCAGAATGCGGAATAATTGGGCAAGGATTTCTTTTTTTCTTCATTTTCCAACCCGCTCAAAGAATCCAGCTGCTGATTTCGGAGAGCTTGCCAGGCAGCCACATCCTGATGCCAGCTGCCGGAGTCAATAAAATTCCAATAAACAAGCTTTTCGTGTCTTTGAATCGCACACTGGCTCTTGAGGTGGTGGAAAGCCAACTGAAACTCATCCAGATTTACTGGGGCGAAAGAAAGTGTTGAGTGGGTGGATGTGTGGGTGGGCCCTTCTTTGGATGGACCTCGAAGGATCCGAGACTAGTAACTTGATGTGGTTAGTACGGTTGAACGGGCTTAATCTTGTCCCTTTCGAAAGAGTTTTATGCGCGCTGCTTCTGGGATGTTCCAACTTCATCTGGATGGCATCTGGAAGGTTGTCGGGCGGGGGTTGGCAACTCATCCTGTGAACAGATAAACTGTACAAAGCATTCTTCTTGTTCTTTCTGTCAAGTGGTGGGTGGCGGGATTTGATTCTGGAAAATTGGATCGAAGGGCATCGTGTGGAAACCGGAGGACTTCTCCTTGGAGCTGAGAGGTTGGCCGGTTTGGCTGTTGGCTGCTGGTCGTCCTCGTCCTCGTTTGCATATGCAAAGAGTCGGTACGTGTATTATAGATGTGAAGGAATTTCTCAATTGGATTTTACTGACTCACTCACTCGGTCTTCTTCCTTGTCAGAGCTCAGCCATCAAACCGTGAAGTCGATGAAATATTCCCCAGAGGTCAATGAAAGGGTTGTAGCAGCTTGAAATTGAAATGCTTGTCAATCTAGGGAAATGGAATGCCATGCTTTGTTGGCCAGCGAAGGACGAAGCATCTTGGGGAATATTATTTTTGAAAATAAATAAAAAAAAAAACTGTGAGCTCGTGAAGCGAATTTGAAGCTTATGAATCAAAACGGATTTTACTATCTATACTTGATTGAAATTGTGAAGAATTACCTTGGAAAATAAGCAGTTAAATTCTATTTTCATAATATTTATTCATTATGTTGAAAATTCTGTGAGAACTCTAAACACTTTGGTTAAAAAATAAACCTAACATCTACAAAAAATAGAGCTTTCTGAAAATTGTGTTCTTTGAAACTTGATATAAACATTCGAAGTGCATTTCTGAAGGTTGGGGAGGTTGAGAAAGCACTTTCAAGTAAAGTTTTGCAACTGAAGCATAGTGACACGACAGATGTTGCTGTTCACTCGTTGCCTCCGGTAGAAATGTTGTCAACATCATAGTTCGCACATTTATGAAAAGTGTTTTTTCTTATTCAGTTCCTTTTCCATTTGTTTTTTTTTATTATTTGCTACTTCGGGTTTCTCCCGTAATCAAGGTTTTTACATGATGAAATTTTATTTAGTGATTTCAACAACCAAAAGCAACAATAATTACCTAAATAGTTGTTTTTTTTTTTATTTAGATGTAAAGGGTGATACGGTCAAAATTTTCCAAGGGAAAACGCGTGTAAATTGGTGAAATCGTTTATTTAAAAAATCATATTAAATTTCTTTTTCAAGTTTAATTAGTATAAAATTCAGGAAAAATATTCAGTTAGGCTTCCGCTTTCCCAAATCCGAATTGCCGGGCCTTACGCTTAACCCCTGCCATCAGATTTTGTGCAGCCACCTTATCCACCTTCTTCGCCACAAAAAGCCAGTTTGCCTTGAACTGCTGCTCGTCCTTAGCAGTTTTTTTTTGTCTTCTTTAGGTTCCGCTTGACAATAGCCCAGTATTTCTCAATTCGGCAGAGCTCTGCCGTGTTGGGAGGGTTCTTGTCCTTGGGAACCACCTGCACGTTGTTGGCGGCGTACCACTCCATGGCCTTTTTATCGTAATGGCAAGATGCCAAATCCGGCCAAAACAGTACGGAACAACCGTGTTTCTTCAGGAAAGGCAGCAGACGTTTATTCAAACACTCTTTCGCGTAAATTTCTTGGTTGACAGTCACGGAAGCTATGAAAATGCTGCTTTTCAAGCCACATGTACAGATGGCTTGCCAAACCAGATATTTCTTCGCGAACTTTGACAGTTTGATGTGCTTGAAAATATCTGCTACCTTGCTACCTCCCCTTCCTTTTGCCGTATAAAACTCCTGTTCCGGAAGCTGCTTGTAGTCAGCTTTGACGTAGGTTTCGTCGTCCATTACCACGCAGTCAAACTTCGTCAGCATCGTCGTGTACAGCCTCCGGGATCGCGCTTTGGCCGTCGTATGTTGTTTATCATCGCGATTTGGAGTCACTACCTTCTTGTAAGTCGATAGTCCGGATCGTTTTTTGGCTCGATGCATGATTGTAGACTTAGGTTGGCAGATTGCCCGGTTTTATCCGGGTTTGCCCGAATATATAAAATTTGGAAAAAAATCCGGTCCAGACTGGTTGTCCGGATTACATTGGAACTGCCTGGATTTTGCGCGGGTTTATTCTCATTTTCATTCTTAAATCAAACTAAAAAAAATACAAATTGTGTTAAAAATTATTTTAATTTTTGCGTCCAAAACTAAATTTTCTAAGAAAATTTCATAAAAAAAATCATAAAAGGAATTTTGAAAGCCTGGAAAACGATTTAATACTTGTTGAAAGATTTTGGCAAAAAAATATTGTTTTTCAACATTTTTTCTTGATTTTTAATGAGTAATTTCTAGGTTTAGAACAAATTTGCCCGGATTTTGCCAGGATTTTGGTCTACCATTTTGAAATCAAATGCCCGGATTTTGCCAAGTTTTCAGATAAAAATAGCCCGGTTTGTCCGGCCCGGATACGCGTTGAAAAAATTCTGCCAACCTTATTGTAGACGATACACTCAGCTTATTTGCGGCATCTCGGAGAGAGAGGTTAGGGTTTCGCTTGAAACTACCGGCAACTCTTTTTGTCGTCTCAGCGGCTTCCGGTTTTCGATTTCCCCCCGATACAGATTTCCTGGCTGTCTACAAACGTTCCCCAAACAGTTTAATTACATTTGTAACGGTTGATTTGGCAACTTTTAGCTATTTTGCCAGCTTAGCGTGCGAGTAGCTCGGATTTTGGCGATGCGCGAGCAAAATTTTGATACGCTGCTCTTCTTCGTTGAACGGCATTACACACACACACACACACCTTCAAAATTAGCGGTGTTCAGGTTTTTAAAATGCAAAATTGAATGAAATACGTCAAGTTGATATTGACCAAATTTTGACCGTATCACCTTTCATGAACCCGAAACAGTGATGTAACTCACTTATTATAGCTGTTTTCTATAGTTAAATATGCGTCCTTAAGGTGGCCATTATACATACTCTTATTTCCCCTAAGTCGATTGAAATAAATTTACATAAATTATACTTCAAATTGATTTACAAAAACTGAGGCTAAAAAATCTTCTTTAAATAACCCATGCATGATTATTTATATGTATGTATTTGATAAATATTGATAAATCAATAATGTATGTTTTCGATGTTAATGAAAAACGTTTTGTAAGGAAAGAGGTTCGTATAATATTGATGCCAACTTAATGCTTTGAAGTGCGATTTCAACTGAGTTTTAAAATGCTATTACAGATTAATATTAGCCAACGGCTAAACCACAGACAAAGCTAAACGTTAAGTATGAAGATCCAGTATTCAGGGCTGGGAGCGGTTGGACAATGAAATAGTAGTGATTTTAGTGACCAAAATTTGAAAAAAAAGTGACTAAATAGTGACTTTGAGGACCGAAAAAAGTGACCATATTTCGACTAGGTAGAACGAAAATATTAAGTACAAAAAATTGTTACCAAATAGATTTTGAAGCAATCGAAATAGTCAGCCAAAGATAGTTCTGTAGTTATCCAGTTTAATAAAAATGATTTTAGATATGCAAAGTGTTAAATGTTCAAAAGTGATTTGGCTAATGAAAAAAAAATTACACGAAATGGCGGTAAAACCCCAAAACTTCTTCTATCCTCGTCTACCACTTATACATGAGAGTAAAAGAGATATATTGTTTGTCCAACCCTCCTGTCAGACACTCAGACACCGTCAAAGAAAAAATGTTGCTGCTGTCAACGTTTTCGCCGCATTCCGCTATGCCAGGTAATGTTCGACGTTTTGTAGTTAGGAAAAAAAGTAAACAAAAGGGTGTAAATTTTCGATGAATTTTAAACTTATTTTACTACGGCTTTTTACTTCAGAGATCTCTTAAAAAGTAAGTAGAATCAACTTTTAGGTCTTCTTCTAGTGTTTAAAATATTTTTTGAAAAAATATTGATAGCTACTAAGCGATAAATTGAGTTTCAAAAACTTTTGAAAAAACTGGAATTTTATCCTGTTTTCTGTTAACCAAAGTAACAAATTTGATGGTTTGTTTCTGGATTAAATGGAGTGTTTGAGTTGTTTTTTTTTGTACTGGAAGAAAATTTGAATTGATTTAGATTTTTTACAGATTTATTTAAGAGTTGTATTTCATTCATGAACAATTCTGGAATGTCTGCTCTTATGTGAGAGCTGTTTGCACATTTTTTGAAAAAATTTGTAAAAAAATCGAATGTGTTTCTGTCGGCATGTCTTGCAAGTACCTTTTCATGACAAAATTTTGCCAAATAATTATGAAAACATAACATTAGGAGCTAATTCCCTTTTAATTATACAGTGTCGGACAATAGAATAGGACCGCTCTAATGCAAAATATTCAAATCACCTTTAAACTGCTAATTCAAATATAATAATATTTGACACCTAGCGGCAAGCACTTAGTGTAGTATGCCAACTTTGTATACTGCACGTTTGTTGCAATCAAAGCAACCTGTTTGTTCTACTCGACCAGCAAGCTGTCAGAGGGTGAAAAAGTCGCGTCATAAAATAAGACCAGCTCATTGGTTCGGCTGTTCCGGCATTTTCAGCGCTCTAGATTTGAAGAAAAGGTGTTGTTTTCGGTGTTGTTTATCCATTTTCGTGTCCTGGTTAGTATTTCGAATAAAATTAATCATTTAAATCATGAAATCAAACAAAACATAAAGATTTCCTTCCTCCTACTCTGTTTTCAGCAAAAGAGCGATGGGTCGGGCACAGCACTGCACGGAGGTCCAGCGAGCAATCATCCGGAATCTGTACAAGGCTGACAAAAGCCAACGCGAGATTGCCGACTACTTAGGAAGGTCAAAAACTTTCGTTTTCAACGCGCTTCACAGCACCGGCAAACGGGAACTGACCGGCCGCCCCCGCATAACGACGCCGAAGGACGATTCGGCAATCAAGCGGGCCTTGCAAAAGGACCCTTTCAAAGCGACCAAGCAGATCAGAGACGAGCTGAACTTATCTGTGAGTTCCCGGACGGTTGGCGGAGAAGGGACTAGGAGAAAAAAGTCCCCGGAAGGTGCCGATGCTGACGTCGAAGCACTTGAAGGCGCGGCTGAAGTATGCAAAGGACCACTTCGATTGGGTCGGTCCGGAAAAGGAGAAACTATGGAGAAATGTGCTGTGGTCGGATGAGACCAAAGTGAACCTCATCGGCTCGGACGGAAAGAGTTGGGTCCATCGCCCACTCGGCTGTGCGTATATGCCCCAGTATACAAATAAAACATTCAAACATGGAGGAGGTAGCATCATGGTGTGGGGGTGCTTTTCTTGGTACGGGGTGGGTCCCATGTACTGGATCGACCGGATTATGGACCAGTATCTCTACGCCCAGATACTTCGGCAAGTAATGCTGCCACCCGCCGAGTGGGAGATGCCCCTAAAGTGGCAGTTCCAGCAGGACAACGACCCCAAACATACCGCTAAAACGGTTAAAAAGTGGTTCCAGGATAATAAGGTAGACGTTATGGAGTGGCCAGCACAGTCCCCTGTCTCAATCCCATAGAGAACCTATGGAAAATAGTTAAACGTAAGGTGTACCACTGATGAACTGATGTACAAGCTCGAACAAAAAATCTTCCGAAACTTGTGTTAAATTTCCAGTGCTCTCTTTTAAAGAAGCCGTTAAAAAGTGACGAAAAACAGTGCCATCTATTGCTTGATTTGTAACTTTTGAACGGCGTAATAGATGGCACTGTTTCTAGTTAGCTCTTAATAAGGATATATATTTTAATAAATAAGGACAAATATTCACTGATTTCTCCGTTTTATTTTTATTTTCAAATGCACTTATGGGGATGTTTTTTCGGATATTGAATGTCAAAACTCAACTGCAAAGACATGCAGTCACATACTTAATGAATGTTATGTTGATACATCGTTATCCAATTTATTCTAATCAATTTTACATGCAGCTGCGGTCAAAGATTGTTGTATACGGTACGGTCTATACATGGTCTATACATATCACAATATCATACATACGTCTTAGGGTTTTTAAGCACATAAGGATCATTCTAATGGCTTTATTTATCAGTTAGTTTACAAAAAAAAAATTACTAAAGGAACGGAACAATTCAGTGTTTTGTACATTGATTGACATTTTTTTTACAAAAATTTAAATTTAATTTAAAAAAATTTAAAAAAATCACTGTGTTTTTTTTTTGGTTTATAGATTATAATTTTGATTGTTTTATGTTTTTGACGTATTATTCTTCGACGATTCAAACATTTATTTCTTTTTCACATTCTAACGGTCCCTATTCCCCACAGGTTTCCCACAGTTATCTTATCATTACAAAAATCAAACAACAGTGTGCGTCAACATTTTCCTTCCCATGGTCGCTTCAAGGCCTATCACAGGTCCAGATCGGAGAACAATTTGGAAAACTCGTGCAGGGTGCTAAAGCTATCGTAGTCGTCCACTCGCTTGCACTTGATGGGGATGTTCTGGGGCCTAGGAAGAGACAGCGGAACCGGAAGCATTTCCGGCATCACCGAATGGTGCGTGATCAGGGCTCGCAGCGAGGAAAATTCCTTGGTGAAGCCCTAGGTAAATGAGAATTGGAGAATAGAATGAAATAAGTTATGGCATAAAAGAAATCTAGCTAGGGAAATATGGAAGGTGTCCAAAAGTGTGTTAACATTTTCGTTAAAACGTGTAATGAATTCTCACCTTAATTTTATAACCACGTTCGGTTCTCAAGATTAAATAATGCACTACTTTTGGCCCAGGCGGTGGTACCCTCAAGGAAAGTGCGAAGCATCCATGCTTGGTGGTACTTCTTCGCACCAGGAAAGCCCCTGGGGCCTGTTCTGTCAGCACTTCCAGCGAAATTTCTCTCGGCAATCCTGCCTGGAACCACGAAGCGCTATCCAAGTCGTTGTCTTCGATGCTGTTCAGGCTGTCCGTCCGTTTGATGTTCGGAATGAACCGTTTCGGGCTCGAATTGGCACTGTTGATCTGCCGCCGCATGAGCACATTCCGGCGGAACTCGTACTCCACATCCGGCCGGAAGGAAGGAACAGCAGCAGCCGGAAGAGGGCGTCCCGTGGCGAGCGATTGCCGGCACGAGTCACCGAATTTGCTCGAAACGATCCGATCCAGGTTGTAGATGTCCTCCGACAGGATGTCATTCAATTTCTTCTGCGGTGAAGTTGGAGATGATTTATGGTGGTCGCACATCAGCGGTAGATTTTCCTCGGTGGCGCGTAGAAATCCTAGTGCGAAGCGTTTGATCTGTTGGTAATAAAATTGGAATATTCACGAATTAAAATATGAATGTGGATTTTTTGAGTATGAGGAAATTTATTATTTTAAAAAGCGCCTTCTTTACACATACAAATTTGTGCATAAACTTTTCATTTTTCATATACATGGTGTTCAATGAGGTCAAATACACTTTTATAACGCAATTGTGGTAATGCCAAACTACTACGTTCAAATATAATATTCATGATGCTGAACATAGTGAAGTGCAAGTACCCTTTACCCTTACACCTTTCTGAAATCAAACAATTACGAGTTTCTGCTTAGTTCAGTGTACATTTATGTATTTAGGAACAAAATTCAAAACCAGGTTTCGGCTTATTGTAAATTTTCATTTGATCGGAGTAGTTTGGCAGTAGAAGAATAAACTATTCTAAATATTTAGAGAGATCAATCAACATAAACAAATGGGAGTACATATAAATAATTATATCAGCTAAATTTTTGTGCTGTTTTGATATACGTTCCATTTACATGATAGAAAGATCGTATAACATTGAATAAACAGCTTTCACCTATCAAAGTGTATATTGCCTCCACTTTGGTAGGTAAATGATAAATTTCATTTCTTTCTTAACACGTTTGTCGCCAAGTGACCCATATTCGTGTGACGGGTGTATTTCCTGGGAGGCCCCGTCACATCAAAAACGTGTGACGCTCTCTTATTCGTGTTACCCGCTCAGCTTAGCCACACGTTGCAAAGCTAGGAGTCTCCTTCTTCATTTTGTCGCTCAGAGAATTTCTCTGGGCCCCTCTAGTAAAACTATTAAAATGAGCGTGGCGACGAACGTGTTAAGCGATAAATACTACACCAATTGTGCGTTATCCGACACCTTATTCATACCTATCGGAAGAATGCAAGAGAGTACAAGATTTTACTCTCATAACCTTCAAATCGTTGCCAGCGACAATATTTTTCAGTTCTCTCATTGGTCAATATTACTCAATTCCTAAATGAATTTTAGCCATTTGGATGCACTGCTAGTTGCAGAGAGAACATGACGATGATATTCTCACTTGAAGCCCGAGCGGAAGCTTAGTCTTTTAAAATTTTACTAACATGACGAACTTTCTATCATATCCGATTAAAACTGACATCAGACGACATTTAGTACGATCTTTTCACTTTGCAGTTTGAATTGCGATTTGCAACCCATTGCAAACGACTTAAGTTTTCATTCCTGATACGATTTCATGTTTGATGGGATGCATTAAAACATAAAAAGTCAACTGCGTAAAATTTTCAGAGAATAACCTTGCGTAGAAGCAAAGAGAATTCAAATATTTTATTCAATTCTTCCTACCTTGCCAAAAAATTACGCTGCAAAGTTCGTACGGAAAATTGATAGTAGGAAATTTATTAATAATTGAATAAAAAGTTTAATTGTTTAAGGAATATTGAAGTGTGAGAAAATGGGTTCTCCTTATTTTTTTTTCAAAAGTTTGATTTTGGGAGGAAATTTGAATGTTTATATTGGATTAAACAATTGGACTCATAACTTAACATGAATGAGTACAAGTATACAAATTTAGTGCAGAAGGGGACAGAAAGCAGCTGGTGGATCTTATATAAATTGAGCGGAGTGATGAAATATTTTGGAATCTTAAACTATTTAAATACTAGCAAAGCTGTTTTTTTGAAGTTTTGGTGAGATCCAACCGATTTGCCTCTTATTTGACCTGTATTCAATAATTTTGCGCGAATTAAATTAATTACAATCAATTGTGATATTTTCCAGGCTGTGTTTGATGCTATGAGCATTCAGAAAAGGATCACCTGTTATTTTTCCGAGGTTATTTCAAGACGAAGAAATTCAATTTTTTCAATTTTTATCGAAAATTAATTGTATTATTTTTTCTTGAAAATGAGACAGTAGATGTGGCAGACAGATTTCTTTTTCCAGACAATAAGTAAAACAAAATTTAACGCTTTTTTGTTGAACCGTGTATAAAAATCACAAGAACATAATTTAGTTTTGTTATTTTATTAAAGTTCTTCGCGGATTTGGTTTAACAAATACAAAAGTGATTTGAGTAATGAGTTTTAGTTGTATTCTATCTTCTATACTTTAAACCTCAAATGTTAGATACAAAGTTTATACTTAGTTAAAAACTCTGAAATTTTCCTAATTTATAGAAAAATCTCAGCAAAAATTATGTTTGAGAAATTGATTTAAATTAAAATTTTTTATGTTCTCTTCACTTTAAAAATCTCAAAAATGGTTGCTGAAACTTATAATTAAGATTTTGCATTACAAAAATATCTCGAAAGACAACCGTCCAAAAACATCCATAAATCATCGAGAGGAGGGGATACTAAAAATTAATTCAAAAAACTTATTAATACGAACAAATTGCACAAAAGCTTGTGTGCAACAAAATTGCAAATTGTATCATTGCATAAAATCCAAAAATTGAGTAATTTTCGAGCGAAAAATCAATAAAACCAAGAATATGAAAGGTGATAAAACTCCCATCTTTCACAATTAGATTTTTCTTTTGAAATCTTTCGAATAGCTTAGCTTAGCTTAGCTTAGTTGACTACTCATATCAACCATAAAATACCTTAAACTTTATAATTTTCCCCCGTCGGGTTTTTTGGAAATTTCGAAGGGCGGGTTGACAAATGAAGAAATTGATATTTGTTGTGAGTGCCTTATTAATAAAAAAAAAAATGAAAAAATGTTTTAAAATGACCAGCTGCAAAAGTTAACCAGTGATCTTGTGCTTTCTTGGCTATCAATGCTCGAATTTAAAGTTTTTGCCGTGTTCTCAATCTGGATTAATATACTAAAGTTTATTGTGTTTAAAAAAAAAAAGAAACTGAACTTGTGTTTTTCAATCAGAATGAAAAAACCAGTGATTTTTCAAGCCAGTATACATAAAATTGGCTAAACAATATCAAACATGAACTCACCACCTCGATTATGACTTTCAACAACAAACAATTATTCCACTTTCAGATCCTTAAATTAAAGTTCTAGTTCCGCATCCTGAAATGTTAATTCTGTGTCTGAATACGAATAAAAATCCCGAATCCAATACCGGAATTTATACTCAAAATTTCGATTTGGGTTTATCTTCATATTAAGATACAGAATTTTGAGCTCAAGGCTTAGATCTAAAACTCTAATTTAGGAATATTGAACACTCTGTCAATTGTAGTAAAAACTAATGAACCAGAAACAAAATTAATATTTTTGACATTTGATAAATACTTATTTTATAAGAATAATTTATCAGATCGTAGAAAAATAATTAATATCTGAATTTATAATCAAAGGATATTTTTGAGTCACGAATTATTTTAAACAGAACTCTCGACCTCAGAGTAAACATTGCAAATTTTTAACTGCATTTTTGTTGGCTGAGGAATTTAGCACTAATTTTTACAATCCCTTGCTTGATCTGGGCAATTGATGGACAAAATCCTGAGCTTTTAAATCTCTTTCCAAACGCCTAGAAAAAAATTGGATAGAAAAGGCACAGAAAATTGGGCTTTATTAAGACCTTTTGCTTCAATTTTCCACTTTTCTAAGAAACCCTGGCATACCCTACTATAAATAAAACTTCTCTTTCTCTTATTTCTTGAGTAAAAAACCATTTAAGTAGTTTTTACCGAAACAAGCATTATGTTCTGATAAGGAATAAATCTCTCCTCATTCGAAAAAAATATAACGGCTTCCTAGAAATACAGATTAACTTTTTCTTAAATTTGTAAAAATTTAAGAAAATGGGAAAATTATCAGTTTTTGAAAGAAAATTTGCAGAAAATTGGAAAGTGAAGAAAAACATTTAAAAAACTTTTAAATTTCAAGTTTTCTGGGATTTGTTGGGACTAGAATTAACCTAACCGAACAATCTGGAATGCCCACTTTATAAGCATAAGTATGAGTTTGGATAATGCAAAATCAATGTTAGTTATTCGATCATTATGGAAGTATGTGTTGATTTAAACACTCTACAAAAAAAAAAAAAAATAACTGTAGTTGACTAAATAGGATCAGCTGCCAAAATTGAGTTTCACTATTGAATTTCCATTCCAAGTTTAATCTGCGATTGGAAATTCTTATTGCAACTTCTCCAACTTTAGCCGAAAATTTATTACTGGGTTCTGATGTTTTTTTTAAATTATCTATTACTGAAGAAAATACCCTGGATTCAGCATATCAACTTCCTAATTTTATACTTAAATAATTATTATCATAAAAACGCTGTCATGGTCGAATTACGAATTTCATTGAGCGATTCTCTAGACATGAATACTTCTATATTATCAATCTTCCGATTTTCAGATTTATGAGTCTGTGTCTCGAGCAATCGGATCAAAATCAGAAGAACCATTTTTGAATGACTTTTTTTTATAAAATAAATAAATCATTTAAAATTATGAATTGTTATCCGCATCATATTTTAAAAATTTTAACAGATCACATGAAAAGCAATGCATTTTTTTGTGTTTTAAAGATATTTAAGTGAAATAAAATTTAAACATAAATTATAAATTTTGCAATTCCTGTTTAACTGTGATTGTAACTTTGATTTTAAGATTTGTATTTGTAATTTGATATTACGATTTTGATTTGAGACATCGAATTATGGTTCTGAATGAAGTCCGATTTTAGGTTTTGAATTTCGATCTTGAACAGACTGTCTCCATGAAAATTGAATTTAATGTTGCATTTTTTTTTAAATTTTGGATTCTTAGTCTGAAGACATTGAAACTTTCCAACAGTCATGAGTGAAATATTTATTCTACTATCGATTAAACACAAACCATGTGATTAATGATTAAATAAAAATAGTTTTGTTAGCTATCTTTAAATATTTCTAATCCATTAATTTATCGACGGTGATAAAGTTAGGTTGCCAGAAATTTTTCAGCCCGTATCCGTTCCGGACAATCCGGGCAATTTTTTATAAAAATCCTGGCAAAATTCGGGCCTTTCATTTCTTAATCGTGACCAAAAATTCGGGCAATATCCGGGAAAATTTTACCAATGCTTAGAAATTACTCAACAAAAACCAAAATAAAAGAATTCAAAAAAATGTTTTATTTTTCATCAAAATTCAAAAAACAAATTTGAAATCGTATTTAATTCTTCGAAAAATCCTTTCATGATTATTTTTGCAATATCTGCTGAAAAATCTATGTTTTGTTGGCTAAATAAAATAATTACAACATAATTGATTTTTTAATTATTTGCCAAAAAAAGTGAAAAAATCCGGGCTAAATCCAAACATTTTTCAATGAAATCCGGGCTACCGAACCGGGCGGGACTGTTCTAAAATTTTGTATCAAATATCCGGGCAAACCCGGATAAAACCAGGCAATCTGGCAACCTTATGAGAGTTATTAAACTAATTGGGAATTGAATTTTGCATTTAACAGCTCAAATCAGCATTTTGCATGTTTGCATGTGATGGGTTACTAATTATTGTTTGATGATATAAGACATAACGATAATTTGTTTCCAATATATAAAGCTCGTTACAGTTTCTTTAAATGTTCCGGCCCTGGAGCAGATATAAAAAAGTTTAATGCATATATGGATTCAGTGATGCCAAATAAGTCAATTTTTGCTTTTACATTATTAGCATCTCAGACAAATGTTTTACCTTGTGTTCCCAAAATTTTCATTTAAAACTGATCTAGAATAATGTAATAAAGATAAAAATTAGAAGGCCTAATTGTAAACGTGACAGATTCCTAAGATACAAAAAAAACTTATATAATTCAAGTTATTCCATTCATTCCGGCTAGAGGGTGCATTTCCTGGTCACGTTTACGTTCCGAGGAATCGGGAAATCTGATTATGCTATTCCCGGGACCCCAGGAATTTTTTTTGTATTTTTTTTCATTTTAAACGACTTATACCTTCAGGCTTTAAGGAGCCAAACTCGTTTTGTTTGATTACAATTGTGTGCTTATATATAGTTATCTTTTTCAAATAAAAGAAATTAGATAAAAAAAATGAAAATAAAAAAAGTTATAGATGCCCGGGAAAATTGATCAAGGAGATTAGAAACCCCACTCTACTACATACGAGATCATAGATATATGATATTCTGTACTCACATGTTTTTAAGCATTATTCTGTATTGAAAAACCTATATAATTATTTAAATACCACTAAACTATTGAACACAATTTCTGCTTAGTTTACATAAATTTCTAAGATATAGGAGAACAAACTTATTTCCACCAACAAAAAAGTTGTTTTATTTCTTTCATAATTCATGCATTAGACGGTTAAAACAATATTGGTTAAATATAAATCATCAATGAACTTCAATTTATCAGCCTTATCGGTGAAAAGTGATGTCTTTTTAAGTAGGGACATCTTAAGATTATGATTTTTTTTTAAAGATGAATAGAACGTTAGATTAAATGAAAGATGGTGAAAACGAGCGGGTAAAATTTATATAGAAGCATTATCATCACATAGCAAATTTTTGTTCCGCACGAGCCTACTACTATGAAGTGATAGATACAGATAGAGTTGCATCTACCACAACACATTAGTAGGCCAAGCGTGGTCTGCCCACAAGCGAGAAAACTTGCAGTGCGAACGAACAAAAAATTGTATGTGATCGCTAAGATAAGCTCCCTTTAACTCAGAAACGCATCTATCGATGTATAGTCTTCTCAGTTTGTTATCATCGCGTTCGCTACAGCCGGTTTTGGTTGCAAAACGGTACGGTCTACAATCTTTAGAAAAAAAAATCAGCCTAACCATATACCAGAGTAGGACAAAAAAATTTCTTACTGATTATGACCTATTTTTCAATTTTAAGGAGTGTAATATTTCAAAAATTGCGCTCGATTTATAATGGTTGGAAATTCCCGGGATTCTGGAATTCCCGAAATTGTAAGATGCCCGGGAAATCCCGGGATGGACACATTAATTCCGGCATCTTTAAACTTAGTTTCTTAGATATTTTTTTTTAAAATGAAACAATATCATGTCCTATATTGTACTTCTTTTGATTAAAAGATGTCCTACTTTTTGCTGGATTTCCCTACCAAAAGTTCTAGTTTAACAAATTTCATTTTGGTAAGCCTACCCTAATATGAATCGTTATCAATCGTCTCTGGTTAGTTAAATGATTGAAAAACTTAAACAGTGAGTAGAAAATAATGAAAAGCCTCTTGCACAAATCGAATAAACCCGCTCTCTACCTAGGTACTTGGAAAACTGGCAACAGAAAACCAATTCAACTGGTTAGTTACGTCCTACTAAAAATTGCACTCACCAGGGTAGGCTTCTCGGCAAACTTGAGGCAGTTGTTCATCTCGGTGGGCGAATTGTCCTCCTCCGATGAATTGGCCGACGACGAAGAGGACGCAAAAGGTGACGACGCCGATGAAGACGATGACGTTGTCGACGTCGTCGTCGTCGTTCCCCCGGGCAGCAGCCGGAAAGGATCTGCGGCATGATTTACATTTTCATCGCATTTGTTATGTGAGGTTAGAGCTGACGGCGGATGCTCCTGGTGGTGCTTCTGAGAATCCAGTCCGAAATCGTCGTAGCTACATTTCCGAGCAAGATGCACCACCGTTGTCGCCGTCTGGTTTCTGGGTTGCTGTTTTTGGGTTTCCGTCCTGGTGGCCGGACGATGGGATCCGGCACTGGATAAGATATCGCTAAAATATTCCACTTCCTGCATCCCGTGTCGGGTTGGTCTTTTGAACGAACGAAAACTTTTTTTTTTTCTTTACTTTGGCCTCTTCCGTTGGCTTAACTCACTTTTCAACGTTTGCCGCCTTCCAGTTATTTTACACTTTTGTATTCACTTCAGTCCATGACGACCATGCGGTTTCGTGTTTGTTGGAAATTTGTCTACTTTCAACTGACCATTTTCCATTGAGTTTTTCCAAATCCCTTTTGGAGAGTTCACTTTTTTTTGGTTGCTCTTTTTTTTTTTTGTTCTTTTCAGTAAACGAATAAGTCTTTGAGGTCACTCGGTGTCCAGCCGGATTTGTTTGTTGCTCTCCTGAAAGCTTGGTAAAAGATGGATGGGATTTTATTTTTACACAACACGATTTGTTAAAATTGCACAGTGGAGTAGAAAATACAGTTTTGTGTGATTATTTCATGGAAGTTCAAATCATTGACTAGAAATAATTTAAATATAAGAGATTTAAGACCAATAGATGCTTGTTTATTTTCAACACCTGTCACGTTCTTATAAATTTCTATAGGTCAATAATCTCCAATGCTTGAAATATTCTAACTCAAACTCAACTTTAATCGATGTAGCCGTAAAATCCACTAATAATAATGTCTGTAATCTTCAAGTTGGGTTTTTACTTGAATAAATCAGTGAAATGAATAAGTGAATAATATTGGCAACTTTCTTATTAAAATGTTGGAGTCCAAATTTGAGTAATACTTGAAAATTACCATTTTTGAGGTAAAATGTTGAAATTTTGTTATTTAAATAGAGTGCATTAATATTAAAAATAAAAAAAGCTACATTTTTGAGACAAATTAACATTTTGATTGAAGTTCCTTAATATAAGGAAAATGATTTGCTCTGTGTTTGAAATTCGGACACAACTTTTTTGAGAGTTATTTTATCTTTGCCTTGAAGTTTATTTTTAATACCCCGATGTAAATAGTGAATGGAGCTTTTAAATTTATTTATGAAGTTGTTGATTGAAATACAGTAAAACCTCGCATATCCGAGGTAGTCGGGGGAATGACCACTTCGGATTATACAAAATCGAAAACCCTGTCCCCATGCTCTGGATTGCATACATCCAGGCGCAGTGAATGCATGGATTTGGTTATGCCATTTATTTGTTGTTTTCGACAAATTCGACTTAAACTCACCAATAAACTTCGGTTAAATAGCATAACAACAAATTGCGTCGAGAAAACACAATACTCGGATTTTTTTGATGGAAAAGGTAGCTTGGATAACGCGGAAGTTCGGATAAGCTGAACTTGGATAAGCGGGGTTCTACTGTATTTGCGAAAGTATAGCACTATAATTCCAACAACATATTTCTTTTTCTCAATTTCATGCTCTCTTTAGTTTATTTTGATGAAATCTAAATGAGTGTTTTGTCAAAAGTTATTAAACATAATTGGTTGAGAGGTATACATTGAATAACTATTTGAAAAAAGTCAACCCAAATCCCCAGAAGTAGGTTAAATGGTTTAGAAAGTTATCTTCCAGAAGATTACCGTGTGTAAACTTGTTGTGCATCAGGTGAATGACCTCTTTCGGGATTCTTTTGTGCACTAAGTTTGGGAGAGAAAAAGCTTGGTCTTTGAACTTAGGTTTGGAAGGGGAAGACAAGCCTAAATTGTAAATTCGCGGATAAGAGAGTTATTGGTTCAACTTCTCGATTGGGTCTTCGTATCGGGTAGTACCGGTACGAAGTTAAACGAGATTCAAGAAGGCAGATTTCCAATGCTACTTCCTGAATCACTTGCTCTTGTAGTTCAGTTGGGTGAAACCGTTAAATTCGCGTGCTTACACTTAGGTGAATATAGCACAGAAGTGTTGTGCTAAAAAGCTTAGAAAAAAGGACTTACTCAGTCAGATAAGGTTGACAGATTCGAGAAGCTCACTATACATTAGACTAGTTCACTTTTCGACTTTTTTCGCAGATCAAAGCCGGACTCATATGGGTTGTTCCTCAGGCATTTTCAAGTATTTCTGCCAAATTTGAGATCTATTGATCTAATTTCTGTTCCGCGCAACGAGTGAAAAAAGTCCATTTTTCTTGAAAATTTTCTTATGAGAGTTCTAGAAAGCCTCTGTTGATATTAAATGATAATTTTAGAATATATGGTGGTTGATATTATTAGCTGTTTTATGGATCTGTTTTAGATAATCGTTCAAAACAAACCGAAAAAATTTAAAAAAATCATAAACTACCAACTTTTACAGAAATTTTACTTACAAGTTGAAAGTTTAAAATCTACAGTAAATCTGAAAAAAATATTTTTCACAAAATCTTTTCTTGTTAATGTAGCCCTGTTCATTATCAATCATTTGATGTATTAAGTTTAATTATCGCAAGAATAGGAGCAAAATTATTCAAATATTAATGCATCAGTTTTTAAATCACAATTATGTTCCTATTCAAGTTTTAACTTCATGCAACCTGAAAAACGTGGCATCAAGAGAACTTGCATACAACTTGATCAAAGCGCGCGCTTTTTTTTACTCCTGGCTCAGTCTTGGGGTACTAGATTGAATAAAATATATTTGCTTGTGCACAAGTTGATGAGGAAAAAACTTGAATGAAAAATATTTTATCAATTCAAATTTGTTGCAAACATCTGTAAATAACTTGACGGCTATATATCCAATTTGTATGTTTAATACATAAAAAAAAGGTAATAAAAAGAGCTAGCTTTACAAGAAAAGCTTTTGTGAAAAATATTTTTATCTAATTTACTGTAGATTTTTAACTTTCAACTTGTAAGTAAAATTTCTGTTCAAGTTGGTAGTTTATGATTTTTTTAATTTATTTGGTTTGTTTTGAACGGTTATATTAAACAGATACATTAAATTGTTTATAATATCAACCACCATGCATCCTTAAATTTTCGTTTCATATTAAAAGGGGCTTGCAAGAACTCTTATAAGAAAATTTTCAAGAAAAATGGACTTTTTTCACAAAAACTCATTGCGCAGAACAGAAATTAGATCAATAGATCTCAAATTTGGCAGAAATACTTGAAAACAACCTATATGAGTTCGGCTTTGATCTGCGAAAAAAGCCGAAAAGTGAACTAGTCTACTATACATAGCTTCCTCCAGCAGCCGTTACACTGACCGTTGGTCCCACTGTGATGGTCCGGAAACCCGCCAAGGCACCCGAAAACCCTCCAAGGCCATCAGGAAACCACCGGAACGAAATGTCATTCCTGGGGCGTGCACGCAAAAGTGCCAAAGCAATCACGCCACCCCCGCGAACATTTTCGAATCGACGAAATATTCGCCCAGCTGTGGCAGCCGGGAGACCTCGGCAAAAAGTTTTGCTGAACGCATGGGACCACACTGGCTGGTAAAAGGTGGATAATGTGCAACACGAGAACCCATAGTGGTCATATCACCTCTTATTTACAACTCCTATCTCTACCTCCCCGTGGTGCCGGCTGGGATGCGAGTAACCTAAGCGGAGATCGGGTACCCAACCCCAGTGGATGCTTTGGTCGCATGCAGACTGAGAAGGTGGCCGCATACGTCTATTCCCCAGGTCAGGGGCGGTGTGCTACAACAACCGAGCGTCTGTTCTCCAGGTCAGGGGCGGTTCAAGCAGCGTCTGTCTCGCAGCGAGCGGCTGAATCTATGAAATGCGACTCCCGCCAGCTAAGTCCAAGATGGCAGCCCCATCGCGGCTAACAACCTACTGCTCCTGATATCTTGTATTGTTACGGAAACTGAGAGAAGAAATAACCGAATTGGAACTTTGGCAACGACTTTTAGCATGAAAACACGGACTAGAATTGGAACTTGGAATGTTTTGACCCTTGCCCAGCCAGGTAAGCTGGCTCAACTTGCTAGAGAAGCTAGCCGCCTCAAGCTAGAGATATTGGGACTGAGCGAAGTCCGTTGGCCTAACACTGGAGAACACAAGACACAGTCCGGGCAAGTTCTGCTTTACTCTGGCATACGAGGAGAACACGCTACTCGGGAACGAGGAGTTGGTTTTCTATTAAGCCCGCAGGCCCATGGGGCACTCATAAGATGGGAACCGATAAAGGAAAGAAGAATCGTAGCCAGATTCAGAACACGGGTTAGAAACCTTACAATGGTCCAGTGTTATGCGCCAACTGACGTTGCCGATTTGCAGGAGAAAGAGCAGTTTTACAGTCAATTGAACAGCGTGGTTGAGAGAATTCCGAAGGGTGACATTCAAATCCACTTACGCAACTTCAACGCAAAGATTGGCTCCGATAATCAGGACTTTGAGCGCATCATGGGACGCCATGGCTTAGGACAGATGAGCGAAAAAGGAGAGCTGTTTGTAGAATTTTGTGGCAACAACAACATGGTGATCGGTGGATCGCTCTTCCCCTATCGACTAGCACATAAGGTCACTTGGGTATCCCGAGATGGCCGAACAGAAAATCAAATTGACCACATTTGCATCAGCCGAAAATAGAGAAGGAGCCTTCTTGATGTCCGCAACAAACGAAGCGCAGACATTGCATCTGACCATCACCTCATCCTTGGTGAAATAAGACTGAGAGTTGCGCGCGTCCAACGGCGCGAGGAGAAAGTCGGGTGACGATACGACGTCCGCCGGTTGGAGAATCCAGAGGTGAAAAGGGCATACGTTGAACAGCTAGAATCCCGAGCCTCGGAGCTGCCGACAGACGGAACAGTCGAAGAACAGTGGTGTGGAATCAAGAATGCCTTTATCACGACGAGCCATGGTACTCTCGGTAAAGTTTGTGGAAGACGAAGTGAATGGATATCGGATGAAACCTGGAGGATGATCGATGATCGGAGAAAGGCGAAAGTCGGAATTGAGCAGGCATGTACCGGGTCAGCCAAAGCAGCCGCCCGCTTACGATATGCGGAGCTGGAAAAGGCAGTTAAACGAGCTTATAAACGAGACAAGAGAGCCTGGACAAACTCCCTAGCCGAAGAGGGAGAAAGAGCCGCCGTCATTGGAGATATCCGATTATTATATGATATTTCTCGCCGCCTTAGTGGTGCAAGGACTAATGCAAGAATGCCGCTGAAAACCGAGCAGGTCAGCTGCTGACAGATCGAACAGATCAGCTCATGCGTTGGACTGAGCATTTTGATCAACTTTTCCGAGTTACAAATAGCAATGGCCAACAGAACCCGCAGCTCGAGGCGCCCACAGTAAGTCGCATTAATGGCGTCAACTCGGAAGCGCCCTCGCTGGCTGAAATAGAAGCGGCAATCAAGGACATGAAATCCAACAAAGCGCCTGGAATCGATTGCATTCCTGCTGAAATGCCCAAAGCCGACCCTGGCTTGTCAGCACAACTGTTGCTCCGTCTTTTCGCTGACATTTAAGATACTGCAACATTCCCGGCCTACTGGATGCAGGGTATCCTCGTAAAGGTCCCGAAGAAAGGAGACCTCTTTCCTCTCTTACAAACTTTGATTTCTAAATCGATTGCTCTTCACTCAAAACTATCCTGAGCAAATTTTCAAACCAATTTATTGCATAGTAACGTCAATATCGCAAAAAAAAGGGAATAGTTAATATGGACGATACTTTTGGCTGACCCCTGACCAAAAATTGGATAATTGGAATCAATTTTTTTGACTTTAAAAATTTATATGTGCAAGTTTTCATCTCAATCCGATGTATATTAACGTCAATACCACGAAAATATTGAAACATTACTATGGACGACCCCTTTTGCCGGCCCCTTAAACTGAATTTGATACCTGAAATCGATTGCACGTCATTCAAAACTCTCGTGTACCAATTCCATCTAAATCTGATGTATAATAACGTCAATATCGCAAAAAAGGCACCAGTTAATATGGACGACCCTTTTGGTTGGCTCCTTACTCAGAATTTTTATATCGGCAATCGATTGCCCGTCTCTTAAAATTTCCGAGCCCAAATTTTTATCTCAATCCGATGCATAATAACGTCAATATCACAAAAATATTAAAAAGTTAATATGAACGACTCCTTTTGCCGACTCCTGTCAAAAATTCAATACATGAAATCAATTGCCCATCTCTCAAAACCCTCATGTGTAAATTTTCATCTTAATCCGATGTATAATAACGTCAATATTGCTAAAATAACATTTGTGTTGTATGGACGACCCCCTTCAAAAGGGGTCATCCAAAAATCTAAAAACATTTTTCATCATTCCTGGTCCAAATGAGCACCCATGCCAAATTTTAGCTCTCTAGCTCTTAAGGCGGCTGAGTATATTGAAGACAAACATACAAACGAACAAACAAACAAACAAACAAACAAACAAACAAACGGAAATTACTATTTATATATATAAATGTTATTCCAATACAAGTGACCATGAAAATGCATCGACCCTTTCTGATTTGTCCCAAAATCAGTAGGATGACTTATTGTTATGTAAATAAGAAAAAAACCAAAGTAAGGGTGAATAATATCCCCTCGGAATATGGCCAACAATTCTTCAAAAATTTCCTATTTTTCCCTTAAATCATTTGTCCCATATGTAGGGAAGAGTGGGGTAACGTGGGCCACTTTGAATATCTCAGAGTGTGTTGAGATTAAAATCTCAATTCAACTGTCATCGCTGTCGCTTTGCGTAAGCATATTTTTCTAAATGTTGTTGACTTAAACACGCATCATATGCTTGTTTTATTTATCAAGCTTAAATTTTTTTAAAGAATTAATTTACATAATTAAACAAGCACCCGCTTATTGCATCGATGGGGAGCTAAAGTTCATAACACAATTATGCTCGTACGCTTATGATATTAGTTTTGTCATATTCTTTCGCGTGGAAACGGAATTTTTGATGAAACATCCCCAAATCACACAAACGCAACCAATTTCCAAATCATAGCTTGTGGGGAATCGTGTAATATAATAAAACTAAATATAACTAAATAAATTACGAAATTCCAGTTTTGGGTCAACTCATGAACTTTGCATGTTATTTGGTCAATTTGGATTTGGTGGCCCACGATTCCCCACCATTTTTCAAAATCCAAAAAATTTTGCTTTTTTGTTAAACAGCCAGAACTTGGGGAAAATAACATATTAAAAATTTAATGAAAATGCCTAATGATATGTTAGAAATGTTTTTATTTTTCATTTTATCATTCATTATAAAGAAGTTATGGAGCTTAGAAAAAATGTGGCCCATGAATCCCCACTCTCCCAAGTATTATATGGTTGTTTTTGAAAGGTATTTGAGTTATGACAAAGTGTTAAAAATTACAAAAACATATCAGGTGTTCGCACTGCGATATGGAATGCGTGAGAGCAAAATTAAATTTAAACTTCAGATTTTTCTCCGAAGTGAACACACTAATAAGGATTAATCCACCGTGCATTAACAGCAAGGCACTGCACGGAGCACGAAGCATGGCGCTGCTGGGTGATGTCTGTTTCCAGTAGTGATGTGTTCCCCGATGCCCAAACTTCAACCCTTTCACTGCGCAATGTTCCTCCACTTCCGGCCCTCGGTGCTTACTTTCCATTCGTTCATTCATTCATTCTTTTATCTCCGTTAATTTATTACTCACTATCATGCGAGACACTGGGAGTTTTGCACGATTCCATTCCACCGACACGGCGGACGGTCTTTTGTTTAAAATTTATTCGTTTTTTTACTCCCCGAGAATCCAGTTGGTTTGATTTGGGCTCAGCTCAGCTCCATACGATTAATACCTCCTGCAACTCACTATCATCATCCGAAGGTGGGTCTTACTAGGGATCCGATCTGATTCAATTTTCCCTACAAACGCAAAGTTCGTCAGGCAACAGCAGCACCAGAAGTGGGAGGATTGGTTTTGACTTTAGGGCTGTTGCTGTTAGTATCCTCAACGCCCACCCACCTACGTCAGTCACTCATTGGCTGGTCTCTGCCTGGTGTGGGCTGCTGCTGGTTGGTGATGGAAAATGCTTTTGTTACTCATTCGTCAGGATTAAATTTTCCCTGCTGCGAGCCATCTCTCATGCAAAAAAGCCGTTTTACAGGATTTCAGCAGCATCAGCCGATTGATGGGCCAGGTCTATGGAATATGGCGACCTTTTCAAGCTTCGGTTGTTCCCGGGGCCAGAGAGAGCGATCTAGATGCGAAAAGTCCGGTGTCCAACTCCGGGGGAAAATCCACTCCCAGCAGCTGTCCGTCCGATAGTGACAAGGATCTGTGGAATAGAATGAATTACAGGAGAAAGTTGTAAAATCTGTCTGAAAGCGAAAGCCGATTGGAATTGAATGAATTTGTTCCCGGCAGTATTTAGACATATTGTTGTGTGGGTTGTGGTTGGAAATGTGACATGGACAAGTTGGAAAGGTGGTGGCGTTTTACAGTCAAAATGTTTAATCCTGATGGCATCATCAGCTTATGTTTGGAAATGTTCTTTAAATTTGATGAACTTATTAACGAGGATGATTTTTTGTCATTTTTGTCATTTTTGTCAATTTTGTCATTTTTGTCATTTTTGTCTTTTTTTGTCTTTTTTGTTATTTTTGTTATTTTTGTCATTTTTGTCATTTTTGTCATTTTTGTCATTTTTGTCATTTTTGTCATTTTTGTCATTTTTGTCATTTTTGTCATTTTTGTCATTTTTGTCATTTTTGTCATTTTTGTCATTTTTGTCTTTTTTGTCATTTTTGTCATTTTTGTCATTTTTGTCATTTTTGTCATTTTTGTCATTTTTGTCATTTTTGTCATTTTTGTCATTTTTGTCATTTTTGTCATTTTTGTCATTTTTGTCATTTTTGTCATTTTTGTCATTTTTGTCATTTTTGTCATTTTTGTCATTTTTGTCATTTTTGTCATTTTTGTCATTTTTGTCATTTTTGTCATTTTTGTCATTTTTGTCATTTTTGTCATTTTTGTCATTTTTGTCATTTTTGTCATTTTTGTCATTTTTGTCATTTTTGTCATTTTTGTCATTTTTGTCATTTTTGTCATTTTTGTCATTTTTGTCATTTTTGTCATTTTTGTCATTTTGGTCATTTTTGTCATTTTTGTCATTTTGGTCATTTTTGTCATTTTTGTCATTTTTGTCATTTTTGCCATTTTTGTCATTTTTGTCATTTTTGTCATTTTTGTCATTTTTGTCATTTTTGTCATTTTTGTCATTTTTGTCATTTTTGTCATTTTTGTCATTTTTGTCATTTTTGTCATTTTTGTCATTTTTGTCATTTTTGTCATTTTTGTCATTTTTGTCATTTTTGTCATTTTTGTCATTTTTGTCATTTTTGTCATTTTTGTCATTTTTGTCATTTTTGTCATTTTTGTCATTTTTGTCATTTTTGTCATTTTTGTCATTTTTGTCATTTTTGTCATTTTTGTCATTTTTGTCATTTTTGTCATTTTTGTCATTTTTGTCATTTTTGTCATTTTTGTCATTTTTGTCATTTTTGTCATTTTTGTCATTTTTGTCATTTTTGTCATTTTTGTCATTTTTGTCATTTTTGTCATTTTTGTCATTTTTGTCATTTTTGTCATTTTTGTCATTTTTGTCATTTTTGTCATTTTTGTCATTTTTGTCATTTTTGTCATTTTTGTCATTTTTGTCATTTTTGTCATTTTTGTCATTTTTGTCATTTTTGTCATTTTTGTCATTTTTGTCATTTTTGTCATTTTTGTCATTTTTGTCATTTTTGTCATTTTTGCCATTTTTGTCATTTTTGTCATTTTTGTCATTTTTGTCATTTTTGTCATTTTTGTCATTTTTGTCATTTTTGTCATTTTTGTCATTTTTGTCATTTTTGTCATTTTTGTCATTTTTGTCATTTTTGTCATTTTTGTCATTTTTGTCATTTTTGTCATTTTTGTCATTTTTGTCATTTTTGTCATTTTTGTCATTTTTGTCATTTTTGTCATTTTTGTCATTTTTGTCATTTTTGTCATTTTTGTCATTTTTGTCATTTTTGTCATTTTTGTCATTTTTGTCATTTTTGTCATTTTTGTCATTTTTGTCATTTTTGTCATTTTTGTCATTTTTGTCATTTTTGTCATTTTTGTCATTTTTGTCATTTTTGTCATTTTTGTCATTTTTGTCATTTTTGTCATTTTTGTCATTTTTGTCATTTTTGTCATTTTTGTCATTTTTGTCATTTTTGTCATTTTTGTCATTTTTGTCATTTTTGTCATTTTTGTCATTTTTGTCATTTTTGTCATTTTTGTCATTTTTGTCATTTTTGTCATTTTTGTTTTTTTTGTCATTTTTGTCATTTTTGTCATTTTTGTCATTTTTGTCATTTTTGTCATTTTTGTCATTTTTGTCATTTTTGTCATTTTTGTCATTTTTGTCATTTTTGTCATTTTTGTCATTTTTGTCATTTTTGTCATTTTTGTCATTTTTGTCATTTTTGTCATTTTTGTCATTTTTGTCATTTTTGTCATTTTTGTCATTTTTGTCATTTTTGTCATTTTTGTCATTTTTGTCATTTTTGTCATTTTTGTCATTTTTGTCATTTTTGTCATTTTTGTCATTTTTGTCATTTTTGTAATTTTTGTAATTTTTGTAATTTTTGTAATTTTTGTAATTTTTGTAATTTTTGTAATTTTTGTAATTTTTGTAATTTTTGTAATTTTTGTAATTTTTGTAATTTTTGTAATTTTTGTAATTTTTGTAATTTTTGTAATTTTTGTAATTTTTGTAATTTTTGTCATTTTTGTCTTTTTTGTCTTTTTTGTCATTTTTGTCATTTTTGTCATTTTTGTCATTTTTGTCATTTTTGTCATTTTTGTCATTTTTGTCATTTTTGTCATTTTTGTCATTTTTGTCATTTTTGTCATTTTTGTCATTTTTGTCATTTTTGTCATTTTTGTCATTTTTGTCATTTTTGTCATTTTTGTCATTTTTGTCATTTTTGTCATTTTTGTCATTTTTGTCATTTTTGTCATTTTTGTCATTTTTGTCATTTTTGTCATTTTTGTCATTTTTGTCATTTTTGTCATTTTTGTCATTTTTGTCATTTTTGTCATTTTTGTCATTTTTGTCATTTTTGTCATTTTTGTCATTTTTGTCATTTTTGTCATTTTTGTCATTTTTGTCATTTTTGTCATTTTTGTCATTTTTGTCATTTTTGTCATTTTTGTCATTTTTGTCATTTTTGTCATTTTTGTCATTTTTGTCATTTTTGTCATTTTTGTCATTTTTGTCATTTTTGTCATTTTTGTCATTTTTGTCATTTTTGTCATTTTTGTCATTTTTGTCATTTTTGTCATTTTTGTCATTTTTGTCATTTTTGTCATTTTTGTCATTTTTGTCATTTTTGTCATTTTTGTCATTTTTGTCATTTTTGTCATTTTTGTCATTTTTGTCATTTTTGTCATTTTTGTCATTTTTGTCATTTTTGTCATTTTTGTCATTTTTGTCATTTTTGTCATTTTTGTCATTTTTGTCATTTTTGTCATTTTTGTCATTTTTGTCATTTTTGTCATTTTTGTCATTTTTGTCATTTTTGTCATTTTTGTCATTTTTGTCATTTTTGTCATTTTTGTCATTTTTGTCATTTTTGTCATTTTTGTCATTTTTGTCATTTTTGTCATTTTTGTCATTTTTGTCATTTTTGTCATTTTTGTCATTTTTGTCATTTTTGTCATTTTTGTCATTTTTGTCATTTTTGTCATTTTTGTCATTTTTGTCATTTTTGTCATTTTTGTCATTTTTGTCATTTTTGTCATTTTTGTCATTTTTGTCATTTTTGTCATTTTTGTCATTTTTGTCATTTTTGTCATTTTTGTCATTTTTGTCATTTTTGTCATTTTTGTCATTTTTGTCATTTTTGTCATTTTTGTCATTTTTGTCATTTTTGTCATTTTTGTCATTTTTGTCATTTTTGTCATTTTTGTCATTTTTGTCATTTTTGTCATTTTTGTCATTTTTGTCATTTTTGTCATTTTTGTCATTTTTGTCATTTTTGTCATTTTTGTCATTTTTGTCATTTTTGTCATTTTTGTCATTTTTGTCATTTTTGTCATTTTTGTCATTTTTGTCATTTTTGTCATTTTTGTCATTTTTGTCATTTTTGTCATTTTTGTCATTTTTGTCATTTTTGTCATTTTTGTCATTTTTGTCATTTTTGTCATTTTTGTCATTTTTGTCATTTTTGTCATTTTTGTCATTTTTGTCATTTTTGTCATTTTTGTCATTTTTGTCATTTTTGTCATTTTTGTCATTTTTGTCATTTTTGTCATTTTTGTCATTTTTGTCATTTTTGTCATTTTTGTCATTTTTGTCATTTTTGTCATTTTTGTCATTTTTGTCATTTTTGTCATTTTTGTCATTTTTGTCATTTTTGTCATTTTTGTCATTTTTGTCATTTTTGTCATTTTTGTCATTTTTGTCATTTTTGTCATTTTTGTCATTTTTGTCATTTTTGTCATTTTTGTCATTTTTGTCATTTTGTGATTTTGTCATTTTTGTCATTTTTTTCACAAAAAGGTCAGAGTTTTAAATTTATTGCATTTTTATATTATCATTTAATTGCTTTGCTTCTCAGTCTGAGGAGATGTTGAAGTTTTTGAACTCTTCTCGGGCCAATCCATAATTTTATCTTTCTAATTTACCAAACCCATTACAGCATTTGTTATACCACCAAGCTGCGATACCATATTTTTATTATTTTGTACAGTATTTGTAGCTTTTTATAAAAAATAGTTTTGTTAAAATATGTTTGTTAAAGAATTTTTTTCTGAATTTCTTCTCGATTGGTTCTGCTCTCAAAGGTTACATCTACTGTCATTTTGAATGAATAGGAAGCTCCTTCTTCCAGCAACTGCTGAACCATGACAAAGCCTCCGGCGGAAATGTCATATTGCCATCATCATCCCATGTAACAGAACAACCGATGAGCTAGATTGAGACTTTATCGGGAGGATCTCGAGTCATGACGTTTTCCGTCAAACGTTGTAAAAAGGAGCCCAAACCACCATCACTGGGACATGTCATGTCGTTGGTTTTCCCCCGAAAATGGCTCCCTGTCATCAGCTGTAAGATGACATGTTTGCTTGCCTCTCCCAGGAAATGCTTTTAGGCGCCATTGTAAATTTATAAGTCACTTTGATGCCTGTCGCCGTTACTTTTCTGCTCGTTGGAGGAGCGATCACTTGCCGGTTTGCTCTCTTAGGAAGTAGCTTTGGTGCGGAAGAACGTGTGCACTTCCAGATTGCGCGTTTCCGGGGCGAGATGCAATTCGAGTACGTTTCCTGGCGGGAACATGGCAAAACTTTCCACCCGTCAATCATCTAAAAGATGATACTTGACAGTCGCCGTTTGCTTGCTTTTACTCGAGTGTGATATTGCGCCAACCTGGTTTCGATGGAAGCAATCAGCTTCAATTGTGAACATTTCTGAAGTCTATTGCTTTCGGTGGAGCAAAATCATGTTTGCTGTCAGATGCTATAAACGGGTGAGCAGGAATGGTCACTTTGAAGCTTTTTTTATATGATACCTACTAAAAATTAGTTACTGGTAACATAAAATTTCAATAGTTTTAAAGCATCACACCATACTTGTGATAAAATTTCTTATGCGTTTTGTTCATCAGGTTTGTCAATGAATACAAATTCTTCGTCTTCAGTAATTTTCCCTGAATTAACGGACAATTTTTCTAATTCATTTGAATCCAGTGCCCCTTTAACTTTCCTTAAAAATTTGAAATGCAAACTGACTCATTTGCAATCCACTAGTCACCGGTGCCTTTGCCGGAACTGAAATTGAAAATCAAAGAGCATTCTCAATAAACTCCCAACACTCTCGTAAACAGCCCAGCTTTCCCGGGTTCCATTCCAGCTTCTTAAAACTCCACTCGAATCCTAGTAGAAGTTTGTTCTTACATTTGCAAAGCTGCTTCCGTAAAACGTATGCAAACAACCGACCAACCAACCAACTACTTGCAAGCTGAAAGAGGTTGAGAAACAAAAATGCCGTAAAAACATCCCTAAACGAACTAACAAACTTAGCGACTTACCATCTGATCTGATTGGGAAGGAAAAACACAGCAGAGAGCGGGAAACCTGGACTGTTGAGCCATTCAATCGTTTTTCAATTTTGGCAACTCCTTCTGAAGTTTGTTTGGAGAGAAAAATTTCAACTATGAATATACTTTTGACTCGTTAATTTGGACCGGTGTGTAACTTTTTATTTGTTTGAAAGATTGAGTTGACAAATTTGGAACACGACTGTATTTTAAAAACATTTGTTGTCTTGAATGGAAATATTGCAAGCACAACTAAAACCGTGTTTCTCACTTTTTAACATGGTCCAAAGTTTACTTCTGACAAGTCTGAAGCAAATCAGGAATTCAATTGAACTTTGTTTATGCAATAAAATTCAATAAAATAGTATTTTAAGACATTTAGAGTGAACTTTTTTTTCCAGTGTAAGCCCAACTCCAAAAAACATCCATCAGTGAATAGAGACCGTTGGTTAAGGTAAGGGAAACGTCGATATGATCGAACTTTGTCCATTTTATTTGTTTGGAGATTTTTCTTTCTCCCAATTTCCTTTCTGTTTTGTGCTGTGACCGGATAGTTGGTCTGCTGGACAAGGACTTGCCGGACTGTTTCTTTATTTATATTCCTCCCCGGTCGTTAGCCGGCTCCGATTGGTTTGCTCAACTTTAAGTGAACGTGAAAGGTTTACGATCGGAGAAGATCCGCCCTCGTCAATAAGTTTGGTGCATCTTTTTTGGCGGAGATATTATAAATATTTTCGTATCTGGGTCAAACATCAAATAAAATGTATTCAAGTTGAATTCGATTGGATTTGAAATCACTTTCTTGAGGTATATGAATTTTTAAATTGATTGGATTCTTATTACTGTTGCCGAGAGACAATTTCTCATGAGAAATGTTCCTCTAATTGTCCCCAACCTCTTAAATACTGAGTTTCTTTGAATAATTTTGAATTTTCCTGATGAAAATTTTCAACAGTACAGTACTTGTTAAATGTTTTCTAGCCCCGCGATGGATTTTTTTTTTCTGAAGAGTGAAATGGATAGCGGACAGTTTTCTCTAGCCAATTTTTAGAGAAGCCAAAACGATTTCTTCCTGAAATCGTTCTAAAAATGCCATCTGATTTGTTGGGGTGGTACGGTCAAAATTTGGTCAATATCAGCTTGACGTATTTCTTTCAATTTTGCATTTAAAAAACCTGAACACCCCTCATTTTGAAGGTGTGTGTGTGTAGAATGTTGTTCCTATTTTGATTTTGGAATTCACTCTTCAGTTGTCAAAATGCCGTCCATGGAAGAAGAGCAGCGTATAAAAATTTTGCTCGCGCATCGCGAAAATCTGAGCTACTCTCACGCAAAGCTGGCAAAATCACTAAAAGCTGCCAAATCAACCCTTACAAATGTTATTAAAGTGTTTGGGGAAAGTTTGACGACAGCCAGAAAGTCTGGATAGAGGGGAAATCGAAAACCAGAAGCCGCTGAGACGACAAAGAGAGTTGCCGGTAGTTTCAAGCGAAACCCTAACCCCTCTCTTCGAGACGCCGCAAATAAGCTGGGTGTATCGTCTGCAACCGTGTATCGAGCCAAAAAACGAGCTGGTCTATCGACTTACAAGAAGGTAGTGACTCCAAATCGCGATGATAAACAAAATACGACGGCCAAAGCGCGATCCCGGAGGCTGTACACGACGATGCTGACGAAGTTTGACTGCGTGGTAATGGACGACGAAACCTACGTCAAAGCCGACTACAAGCAACTTCCGGGACAGAAGTTTTACACGGCAATAGGAAGGGGAAAGGTAGCAGATATTTTCAAGCATATGAAACTATCGAAGTTCGCGAAGAAATATCTGGTTTGGCAAGCCATCTGTACCTGTGGCTTGAAAAGCAGTATTTTTATAGCTTCCGGTACTGTCAACCAAGAAATTTACGTGAAAGAGTGTTTGAATAAACGTCTGCTGCCTTTCTTGAAGAAACACGATTGTTCCGTACTGTTTTGGCCGGATTTGGCATCTTGCCATTACGGTAAAAAGGCCATGAAGTGGTACGCCCAGGCTTCCGAAAAGTACAGCTTTGCTATGACAGCTTTTTTCTTGACAAACAAACTGTCTCGGTTTTCCTTACCACTCGGTTCGCTGCTGTACCGTCGGTAACGAATCGTAATGCTTCGGCTACATCGCACACGTGCGAGAACCCAGGCTGTATCTGAACAATCTGCTCAAAGCATGCGTAGCCGAAAGTGTTGCGCTTTAAGCTGTAGCGAACCCAACCGGCAGTTCGGTTTTCATCCCTTCATGCCTCCTGTTTCGAAAATAATTTCATCCTAACTGTCGGCTGCAGGGCGTGACAGTTTGGGCAGGACTGTCACGGGTGACTGTCGTGCCCAAACCGTACCCATGCCTGATCGTATGCGCTGCTGCTCGGTTTCGAATAGATCGAACGAGCCATATATTCGCACCGAACAGCAGCATACGATCGGCGCGTAACGCGATATGTGGTGCCGGTGCAGGTTAAGCAAAAAGGGGAGGGGAGGGGAGGGGAGGGTGATCACCATCCGCAGTAGCTCCAAGCAAAAGGAAAATACGTTCGTTCGAAATTAACTCGGCCCGAGCGAATCTCGGCTACAGTCGGACGGAGTAAGTAGTACTGTCATGCGAAATTCAACGCATCGATAACTGTCACGAAGATTTTCCCAAAACTGTCACGAAGCTTAAAAAAATTTCATACCCTCGAACAAACTCTCGCATGAGGTAAAATAAGCCATCGCTGTACATCGCACGACCGCTCCTTTTAAAACTGTCGGGGAAGAAATATTCGGGAAGCTTTCATCGAGGTGCATGTGCGACATTCGCAAGAATATTGTCGTTCGCCAGTAATTTTCGGAAGCCTGGGTACGCCGCCAACAATGTGCAGGTGGTTCCCAAGGACAAGAACCCTCCCAACACGCCAGAGCTCCGCCCAATTGAGAAATACTGGGTTATTGTCAAGCGGAACCTAAAGAAGACCAAAAAAAAAAAACTGCTAAGGACGAGCAGCAGTTCAAGCCATACTGGCTTTCTGCGGCGAAGAAGGTGGACAAGGTGGCTGTACAAAATCTGATGGCAGGGGTTAAGCGTAAGGCCCGGCAATTCGGATTTGGAAAAGCGGAAGCCTAACTGAATATTTTTCCTTAAAGAGTTTAAAGAGTTCAACTTAGAACTTTGTGTATCGTGAGCTCCTGTTTTCATATTGATATTTTGCTGCGTCAGACAGCGGAAATGGAAGAAGTAAGCTATGTATGGGTTCGAAATGCGATTCGGAAGTATGAAGACGAAATCAGCATCGTGATAAAAAAAAAATCAGAGCAAAACCGGGTTCGGTGGACAAAACTTTGGACGTGCTTACTGTGAGGATGAGATGAAGGATGTACAGAATATAAATAAAATAAAATAAAAATGTGGCAACACTGATATAGAAGCTCTAAAGTGTAAACAAACACAGTTAGTCAGTTATTGGTCTTATTTAGTCTCTAAACTAAAAACTAAAAATTATTATTCAAATTTTAAAGAACGACTAATTGAATCAAGAGTAACGATCTCGACTCAGAAGTAAGGCCAAAACCTCAAAATAATTTTATCCCAGGTTCACAATTTTACAACAGATTCTCAAAATTTTTCTCACTTGTTGATAGATATTTAAAAACTGTACTCGACTGTACTTTTTTGCGATGATGTCAGTTCCGGTAAATAAGACGGACTGAAAAGACCAGATTTGGAAGACTGCTGCTTTGTTGGTTTTGAAATCATGACAGTTCCGGTAAATAAGACGGACTGGAGAAGCGCAGATTTGAAAGACTGCTGCTTTGTTTTTTTTTTTAATGATGACAGTTCTGGTATAAAGACGGACTGAAGAAGAGCAGATTTGAAAGGCTGTTGCTTTATTTGTTTTGAAATCATGAGAGTTCCTGTAAATACGACGGGCTGGAGAAGCGCAGATTTGAAAGGCTGCTGCTTTGTCTGTTTTGAAATGACGACAGTTCTGGTAAAACGACGGACTGAAGAGGAGCAGATAGAAATCGCTGCTGCTTTGTTTGTTTTGAATGGATGTCAGTTGCGGTAAATAAGACGGACTAAAGAAGCGCAGATTGGAAAGGCTGCTGCTTTGTTTGTTTTGAAATCATGTCAGTTCCGGTAAATAAGATGGAATGAAGAAGCACAGATTTGGAAGGCTGTTGCTAAATTTCTTTTTTGAAATAATGACAGCTCCGGTAAATTTGACGGACAAAGATTTGAAAGGCTGCTGCTGATGACAGTTGTGGTGAAAAAGAATGTGGTGAAGAGCAGAATGAAATGGCTGCTGCTTTGTTTGTTTTGAAATGATGACAGATCTGATAAAAAATATGGACTGGAGAAGCGCAGATTTGAAAGGCTGCTGCTTTATTTGTTTTGAAATGATGACAGTTCTGGTAAACAAAACGGACTGAAAAAATGCTTATTGAAATGGCTGCTGTTTTGTTTGTTTTGAAATGATGTCAGTTCCGGTAAATAAGACGGACAGAAGAAGGGCAGGTTGGAAAGGCTACTGTTTTGTTTGTTTTTAAAGGAAATAAGTTTGAATTTTGAAAGAAAGATAAAATGAAGTATAGAAGAATACTGAATTGAATCGATTTTGAAAAATGTTAACCGAAATTTTAATTTTTATTCGAGATTTGAGGTGAGAAGAAATGAAAGATGAACAGAATAAAAGTAAAAGTTTTTTCCACATTCATTCGAGTCCGGTGGACAAAACTTTGGTCCGGAAAATCATTCGTTAATACTTTGAGAATGAGTTGAAGAATGTACAGAATAAAAATAAAAGTTAAAATATTAAATAAAATAAAAATGTGGCAACACTGATAAAGAAGTTTCAAAGTGTAAACAAACACACAAATCAGTATTGATCTAATCTTGTGAGAGACGGGCGTGTTAATGCGAGATTATGAATTATAAATCAAATTCTATCTGTCAAATTAATTCTGTCTGTTCATGAAACTTATGTCAGTAAGAAGACTGCCTCAATTTGCGATGTGGTCAAAAAGTGGGATCTTCTCTCAGCACCGTCTATTGTGTCAAGGTAAGATTGGGTCTAGAGACACATAAGAAGCAGAAAAAGTTGAATCGGAGTCAAAATCAGGCTGCGTCCGTCAAACCAAGAGCTCGTAAATTATATGATCAATACCTATGTATCATCATCGACGCTTATTGCATGTTTGATTACAAAACGCTTCCGGGCGACCAGAATTATACTGTTTGGGATGGCTGAAGTGTTCACGAAACGGATAAATCAATTTTTACCGAAAAATTTGGTAAAAAGGCAATGCACAGTGGTCCAGAAATGAAATTTAGCGGGAAACAATTATTTGCGCTCTTTGTGATATATTTTGTTATATGAAAAATGGCAATTTTGGTCAAGTTCGAAAGTAAATAAAAAGCTTTAAACAAAAAACACCTCTCCAGTTTTTTGATATAATGTAGATTTTAACATGTTCTTTCAAACGAATTAAAGTTTAAATTTTTTGGTTTGCTCCATTTGAAGTTATGGCTCATACAAAACGGTCATTTTTGAACACAAAATTCATGATAACTGCGAATCAAAAGCAGATATAAGAAATCTCTTTGCTACAAAAGATGCGCATAATGATTTGCTAAATACTTGCCGAACACATGATTTTGATAAATTGATACCAAACAAAGTTATAACAAAAATACTTGTTTTTGTAGGACCACCCTAACTTGTACACGAAAAATCATCATAAAACCTAAACGTTAATAGATAGACATTCAAAGTCTTCTACAAAGTTTCATCAATTATGTTGTTCTACATAATTGCTGAACATAATGCAGTACTATCTCCTTACAGTAAAAAAATAATTTTCGTATCTAAGGAGTTTTATGAACAACCCTAAAAATGTTTCATTCAAAAGTAGCGCCTTGTGATGTTGTATAACTTTGTCTTGGACACCAAATGTCTTAAACTTAAGACAAGAGCGCAAATAATTGTTTCCCGCTAAATTTCATTTCTGGACCACTGTGCAATGGTTTGGCAAGCCATATGTAAGTGTGGCATGCTTTCAGAGTATGACACAATAAATATATACAGCTGTTTACTTTTTTTTTACCAGGAATTTACCACTTCGTGGCATTCTTCCCTAAACAGCTGTTTACGTCGGAGAGTGTCTGAACCGTTGCATGATCACCCAGTACTGTTTTGGCCGGATTTGGTATCAGTTCTCCACTCAAAGGACACGATGGCTTGGTACAATTCCAACAGATCCCGATCGTACCGAATGAGATGAATCCGCCAAATTGTCTCCAAGTGAGACCGATTGAAACTTTTTGGTCCATACAAAAACGTATTTGAGAAAACATGTGAAGCCTGCAGATTCTATCAAAAATTGCGCAAAAGAATAGAAAAAGTGGCCAAAATCATCGCAAATCAGTCTTTGCTAAAGCTATTGGGCAGTCTTTGATCAAAAATTCGAACGCTGGCTTACGATTGACTGGAGTCTAATTTTGTATTGATTCACTGTAAACGAAGACAATAAAGAACTCAAAAGAGAAATAAAAGTTGGATTTGGATTTCTCAACTGTTCAATTAAAATCGTGCTTAGACCTAATGGGATACCCTATGTTGGGGTGCGGTCCAAACTCTGCCTTGACCTCGCAGTGGACTGTATGAGAATATTTTTCCGATAGGGCAAACCTTGGGCTTCTGGTTAGGTTGAGAATTCCGTGGGGATGTTGGGTTGTCCCTTGAGATGATGACAGTCTCCGCGCCGGCGGCGGTAAGTAAAACTCCTCGTTTTATTTTGGCTTAAAAGACACTACTTTTAAACGAATTTATTGAAATACGAAACTACATGTATTTTACAGCAATATTTAAACTAAACTGGGTCTAACTTGACATATGCCAAATCGCTCTTAGGACTACTGTTTTAACTGTTTTTACGACATTTTTATGTTTCTTTTCTCGATCTAAACTCCCAAGATTTTTCACCACAACGATTTTATGCTACGATGTTTCCCTTAATGCTGCATGAATTGATTCTAAATCTCGGATCCAAAGATTTACTTCACTTCCAGAAGCAAACAAGGACAGAATCCAAGATGCAGCCCGCTCACGAAACATTTTACCATAAATATACATTAGACACAACTTCCCCAAAGACATCAATCAAAATCATCTTTTTATGATAAGCAGCACTGAGACCGTCATCATTGAGTAATGGTCCTCGAGAGAATCACAAATTCGCCGTTTGACTTCGATACTGATGGATTATCTATCTCGAAGACAAGTGCAGGGCACATCGCAAAAAAAAAGTAGCCCTTTTCCAGAACCACTGCTAGAAACGAACTCAGACTGGCTCAATAACGCCAGAAGTACATTAGCAGATTAAAGCAAAAACCAATTCGTGCAATTAATCTGCTGATGTGGAATTGAGGAGGAGTCTTGAGATTTGTTCGTTAGACAGTTTGCTCCTTCTTTTATCGGGCGGGTTTTTCTTCTACTTGATTCCTGGGAGTGGATGAACAAGGACTATACAGAATTCCCTGGACTCATTTATCATCTTTGATATGGGAAAGAAAGTAACTACAAACTAGACGTTATCAAAAGAAATCAATGACAAAAGTTGTCTCTTCTACCTTGTCTCTGTTTCAAGATAAAGAAGAAGAAGAAAAAAATTCATGGAAGGACAATTTTTCGATGAGATGCTTCCATGTTGTATTGGTTTTTCAGGAATTGCACCGCCACTTCTAACGTTACTATTTGATGGAGCTCCTCAAACCAGGAAGATTAAAGGGGGTCACTCTTTGTTTCTCCGTACAATCTTTCCTACTTGCCAAAGTCCGAGTTTTCAGTTTGAAAGGAGAAAGTCCAAAAGTCCAAGCTGAGAATGTAATCTGACACAAAGGGGAACAACTGAATGGACACGGCGAGACACATTGATTGATAATTCATCGGTCACGGTGCAGGAATCCTGTAATCAATTTTCAATGCTGATGGAGCGAGTAAAATTGCTCATGAAAATAGGACGAAAAGACATGAAACAGAAATGATAAAAATTACAAAAATGACAAAAATGACAAAAATGACAAAAATTACAAAAATGACAAAAATGACAAAAATGACAAAAATGACAAAAATGACAAAAATGACAAAAATGACAAAAATGACAAAAATGACAAAAATGACAAAAATGACAAAAATGACAAAAATGACAAAAATGACAAAAATGACAAAAATGACAAAAATGACAAAAATGACAAAAATGACAAAAATGACAAAAATGACAAAAATGACAAAAATGACAAAAATGACAAAAATGACAAAAATGACAAAAATGACAAAAATGACAAAAATGACAAAAATGACAAAAATGACAAAAATGACAAAAATGACAAAAATGACAAAAATGACAAAAATGACAAAAATGACAAAAATGACAAAAATGACAAAAATGACAAAAATGACAAAAATGACAAAAATGACAAAAATGACAAAAATGACAAAAATGACAAAAATGACAAAAATGACAAAAATGACAAAAATGACAAAAATGACAAAAATGACAAAAATGACAAAAATGACAAAAATGACAAAAATGACAAAAATGACAAAAATGACAAAAATGACAAAAATGACAAAAATGACAAAAATGACAAAAATGACAAAAATGACAAAAATGACAAAAATGACAAAAATGACAAAAATGACAAAAATGACAAAAATGACAAAAATGACAAAAATGACAAAAATGACAAAAATGACAAAAATGACAAAAATGACAAAAATGACAAAAATGACAAAAATGACAAAAATGACAAAAATGACAAAAATGACAAAAATGACAAAAATGACAAAAATGACAAAAATGACAAAAATGACAAAAATGACAAAAATGACAAAAATGACAAAAATGACAAAAATGACAAAAATGACAAAAATGACAAAAATGACAAAAATGGCAAAACTGGCAAATATGACAAAGATGACAAAGATGATATTTATAACATGTCAAGTGTTTGGATCCCCTTGATTCAAAAACTTTATCTCGATACCGGAAAGATTTAAGAAGATCAAATGTCCTAAGAAAATGTGCGCAACAGAACAAGGCAGCAATGTTGCTATCTCAAAAATTTGGAGTTTTTTTTTTTTGAGTTATTAAATTTTGCAAAATTTAACAACCAACCATGTTTTATGTTCATAGGAGTCCAGTACTTATTTTAAAAATATGAAAAATGCCAAGTTCCCATTAACAGAAAAATATTCGGAAAATATTGAAAAATGTGATCAATCTTACCCTGGATTACGGTACTGATTATTATTATTTCAATAATTTGGATTGGTTATTGTTCATAGAATACACGACCTTATGCAAATCGTGAGCAGAAAAGACTTAATTTTAAAAGAAAAATTAAGCTAATGGTCCGAAAACTGTCCCGGTTTGCCTCATTCTACGGTTGACAAAAATGAAATTTTAGAGTATTAAGCGATCATTTTCTTAAATTTGATGAAGTCCATTTGAAATAAAATCCTTTGCACACTAGAAGCACAAAATATTAAGTTATTATCTCTCTCGACACAAAACACACGACGTATTTCAGTACATGACACTTAACATTCTTACTTAACGGAAAAATGGATTAAATTTCCCTTTTTTCGGCCGGTTTCGGGCTCGATGTTGCCCATCTACAGGAGGATCTTTGATTGAAATCGATAAGTTCGTCGTATTGATGTTCTGAATTTAAAAAAAGTTCGACGTATTTTGAGGTGGGTGACGCTTGGCGACGAACGCGTTAAGTCTACAAGTTAAAAAGTATATGGCACAGTTTTGATCATGAGTACATTGATCGCAAATATGAATTAAAAATCGTTTTCGTCTCTGTTCAGAATTTGATGCTTTGGGGTGACATTGATCATTGATCTTTTCTGACGGTTTAAACGAATTTTCTTTGATCATAAAAGATACAAAACACCTTCAAAATATTTATATATGCTGATTTATCAATTTAACCTTGATTTTTAACGTTTTCTTTAAAAAATATTTATAATCGAGAAAAGTACTATGATGCTGCCTACATTTAGGGGCGAAAATTATAATAATTGCTAAAAAAAACTTCAGCTTCAAAATACAGATGAAATTTTACCTTCACACATTCCCCTAGGCCATAGGTCGGCAACCTGCGGCTCGCGAGCCGCATGCGGCTCTTTTGATGTAAATCTGCGGCTCTTTAGGTCCAGAAGAGAATTTGAAAATTTTGTTGCCTACTACTGTTTTTTTAAACATCAGCCTTTGTTCTGTTATCAATCAACGTAACTTTCATTAAATTTTATATATTAAGCTCCGCAATCACTTTTTTGCCTTCTATAAAAATTAATCAGTTGAAATTTCCGAAATTTTATTAGAATTAATCAAACATCACAAAAAAATATTTACAACTTTGACGCGTAAAAACATAAAAATATTGGAAAAGCCACCTCAATCCTGTCATAAATGTAAATGAAAACGATAATTTTAATATATCTGAATATTGATACCTCATTAGCCTTCCAGATTTTCCGGTTTGCCCGAGGCTTGCCTAGATTTTCAAAGAAAAAATTGGAAGATGCCACGTCCGGTCCGGTTGCCCGGTTAACGAGGAAAAGGGTTGTTTTTCCAGGAAAATCCAGAATTTTAACGGTTTTCCAAATTTTCAACTTGTTTTAGCGAAATAAATCCGCATGCAATTTTTTGAAATTGTGAGATACTATTTGAACGCCGCGGCGCGGCTGATGTGCCTTGGTAAAAATCATCTTTCGTGTGTTGATTTTTCAGGTTTTTTCTTGCCTGTTTGTGGAAAACACTTGAATTCAGGTTGAATTTGCTCGGATATTACCCGGTCTTGAGTTTGAAATTTAGAATCTAAATGCCCGGATTTGCCAGCCTGGAAACGTTAAGAAAGATTCTGGAAAGCCTTCTCAATAAATAATGGCTCAAAAAAGTGAGTTTTAGATACATGAATTTGAAATACAAAATTCCAATACTAAAAATTAAGAATTACAAATTAAAGTTTGAAAGCTTTTCAAACTCGAATCAGCATTGAGAATGAAAAAAATTTCAATTTTGAAAATCTATTTGTAAAACTTAATCACAGGCTGTTAAAGATTCTATAATTCAACAACAAACAAATGAAAATCATATTTAGGCCTAATACTTGTTATCAATAACTTAATTGAGGACCTTTTGACCCCGAAGCAGTTTTTATTTAAATTAAATTAGATAAATTGAATAAAATGTAAATATTTGAATCTTTGAACAAATTTAAAATTTCAAGTGTGATGCGTGCAGCTAAATTTCGAACGAAGTTTCAGTAACAGACATAATTTTTTTCATTTTCAATTCAGAGTTCATCACCGTGAATTATTTTCATTAATTTTTGTTTTGAAACTTTAAAAGTACCTATCCTTGAATTTCTATGAAGGCTAAAAATCACATCACTGATCACATTATTACAGTTTAATACTGATCAAGGAGCAGCAGCTTTAGCCAGCATTGATTAATATTAGAGAATGTATTGAATTTCATTTTTCATTTAATACAGAAGAATCACATGTGACATAAAATGAGATTTTTGAATTTTCCAGATTCTATAAATCCTGAAGACACGTTCGTTTGATGTCATGAAGTTTGAAAATTCTACCAGTTGTCAGGAACATAGTTTTTGAAGATCAAAAATTTCGACTATTTACATAAATTTTAGTTGTATTTTACCTCATACTTCTGGGTTTAGGGAAGCATTAGCTAAGTATGGGGAATGTCTTAAAAAAGCTTGATAGTTTTATGAAAATTCATTTGTTTTTTTTAAGCTTTTGTTTATTGAATAAATTATAAATATTTTGCTTTTGTAAATATAAATATATTCAAACCTTTCACTTTGGCACTTCAATGTATACTTTCATTAAAGCTTCTTGACTCGATATTTGCCAAGGAATTAATATTGATATACAGACCCCATTCGATTTTGGCAACACGCCCGTACATTTTATGTTGCCAAAATCGAATGTTGCCAAAATCGAACAGTTTTTTTCTCAACTTTTTTTTCAGCTATTTTTAGAAAATTACTGTTATTATTATCAAACACGTTATTTTTGATCAATTTTCGACCATTTGTAGTTTTTTTTTTCATAATGTTTTTGAAGCATTTTCCAATTTTCTTGTTTTGTTTTTTGAATTTTTCATCTTTTTGTCATTTTTGAGTACTTTATAATTTTTAAAAAAACTTTTGTTTTTATTGTTGCATTTTATCATCAATTCAGATCATAAATACGTATTTATGGTGTTTGTCTTAATTAAATTTGTCCTGTTATAACGAAAACTAAAAGGTAATGTTGATTCTAAAAACCGTTCGATTTTGGCACATGTGCCAAATGTTGCCAAAATCGAATGTTGCCAAAAACGAACGGGGTCTGTACAATCAAACTATCAAAGAAGAGAAGAGGATCGAGTAGAATATTCTTGTACTTGATGGTTATCAAAAACAGATATAAAAGAAAAATCCAAAAGTTAGAAAAAAACACTAATGGGTTAAAAGTTATTTTCGTAAACCTAATGTTCAATGATTGTTCATATATTTTGATATAAAATAATAACGAATACAATAAAACATTAACGTGGCTCTTTCAAACACTGAAATTTTGAATATTTGAAGTTTTTGGCTCTTTCGACTCAAAAGGTTGCCGACCACTGCCCTAGGCCCTCGCACTATTTCCATTTTCATTTTTTCTTCAAAGTTAACGATTTGATAGGGTTCCTATCCATTTATTCAATACGGGCTTAATCTTGAAAAATGTCCTTATTTTTTTAATATCAAAAAATTATCATTACATGAGTATAAAAATAGCACTATAGCTGTTCATATACAAAGAAAAAAAGTTGATCTTCCACATAAAACAACCCGTTTGCTTCTAAATGCTTTTTGGTATCATCAGGAGAGCTGTTTGTTTACGAGCCTTGGAAAAAATATTTTTTTTGAAGATTTTGAGATTTGATTTCCACTAACAGAAAAAATTTCAAATACAAACCAAATTTTGAATATTTGATGCTCAATCAATAGGCTTTCAAATGAAGAAAACAGTTTTCAAAAATTCAAACTATAGACTGAGTTATTGATGACAATGTGGAAAAGTTTATTGTTGGTCAAATTTTCCCCGGTGATCAAAGTTACCCCGTTTTACGGTACCACAAACGATATGTAGTGCCAGCTGTCCCGAAGTCATCGTTCTCATTTGTGTCACCATAGCAACTTTATCGTCCACACACACACCCTCGCAACCATACCCGAAGAAAGAAGACTTTGACCAAAAGTAATTCCATATGGTCTCATAATGCCAAGTAATCTTCAAGCAGCCAGAAATAAGATATAGGAAGTCGATAAAAAGTAAAACAACCGTATAAAGTCCTAGTAGAAGATACATACATACCTAGTGGCAGATTGTACGACTAACAGGCAAGGAAAGGAGAGTTACTAAACTGCATATAGGTGAGTGTCCTATGGGATTTGTAAGTGGATTGCACCAGCAGCAGCAGCAGTAGGAACAGAAATGTTTGAGAGAAAGATTTTGTCGTTCTTCGTTGTTTCAGCAAGTTTCTCAGTCCATTTTCTCGGAAGCAATCGGAACCGGATTGTAACCAGAAGACAAAAGTGAGATATAAGAGACACAGGAAAGGTCTTCGCTTCTACTTCGGAAAAGAAATCAGTATTTTCAGCATGTGAGTTAGGAAACGCTTGTTGATGTTATAACAAGACCCTCTACCTTAGCAAAATTTTTCATCTTTCCAGTTCAGGGTTTGTCCCTATTTCATTCGCCCTCAATTTCAGCCACAGAACCTTACTTAGATAGACTCGTCCTATGACCACTGCTGCACCGTTATTTTTATGTCTCATTTTTCTGATTGCACGACATCCCCATCTGCTGACTCTGGCTCTGGATCGAATGGCCGGAACGCCGGAGCAGACAGGGCGGTCGAAATTGAAAATATATAGCCCATTAGGGCAAGTGGCTCCCATCAACGGGAATGTTTCCGGCCCCGGTTAAACCACCGTTATATTATTGCACCAAGCCAAAGTCAAGCTAGATTTCTTCCGGAAAAGTCGTGTCAGGTTTATGGCTTGCCTACATATGTGGGAATTTATGGAGAGATCAACGGAGAAACCATTCCGCAAATGGAGCAAACCGGAAGCTGGCAATTTGGTGACATTTTTCAGTGGGTGGAAATAAATGTGTTACTTTCCAAGAGAAGGATCAATCCATTTAAAACACTTCGAAAATTAATTAAAATACAAAATACACAATGAATGCCGATGGAAATCCATTATAGATAAAACAGCGCAAAAATAAAATAATAATCTGACTTCAACTGCATTAGCCAAAAGCCATTTGATTGATGTTGTTTTTCCGATATGACGATGAAAAAACGTCATACTTCTGAACTTCATTCTCCAACAATATGATAGCGGCGGACATTGTTGGGGAGGTTTCTCACCACCAACCAACAACCGACCAGAACCAACCGAGTGGAGCCTCTCGAACCAAATAGACTGAAGTAAAAAGGACCAGTATCAGGACCAGCACCGGAGCCAGTTTCCTATTGCTCCAGGATGAATGGACATCAAACGCGAAGAGGATGCTGCCTGCAGCCATCCGTCGTTCGATTGGGATCCGAGGGTAGAAAATACGATGACTGGGTGCCTCAAGTGCCTGTAGAGCAGCTGGATGGTTTGGGGTGATTTGGCAAACCAGGAAGGGTGTCCTGTTTTCACAACCCACTTTTGAATTTTTCTTTCTACGGATGGTTCATATGGTTCGATTGTTGCTTGAAGGATTTGATGCAACCAGTTACCCTGGAGGGCTGCGGTTTTCCTTCCTGTTGTTTTGGGATGCTCCACACTTTTCCGATAGTATTCATCATAATAAAATTTAAATCAAAAGATATATTGAAATCAACATCAGAGAAATCATCAAGATGCATTTATCCCAATTTTTCTTTCCGTTTAAATCTTTAAATTAAATTTTTTGGCTTGGAGGAAAAATTAACAAAATCATTTCAAAATTTACAAACGCAGTGGGCTTCCTGTCAAATCCGATTTAAACCGACTTCAGGCGACTGTTTAAACGATCTTTTTACTATTCAGTTGGAGTTGCGATTCGCAATACCGTTGCTATCGACTTAAGTTATCATTTCTGATACAATTTCATGTTTGCTGGGTAAGTTTTAAAGAATCTATCAATCGAGTTTCAGCAAAGCAAATTGTATGGTCGTATGTGAGCAGGGATTGAATTTTTTTCTTAGAAATTTTCATCCAATCGGATGATTCATACCATCTCCTACCGTGGCTAGTGTACATTTTTCTTCTGTATTTTTTTTTGTTTCTTTTTCGTTTTTTTTGGGAAGGGAAAGAAAATGGGTTTTTGGTAAAGGGTGATACTGTCAAAATTTGGTCAATATCAACTTGACGTATTCCTTTCAATTTTGCATTTCAAAAAACCTGAACACCCTTCATTTTGAGATGTGTGTGTGTGTATAATGTTGCTCCTAATTTGATTTTGAAATTCACTCTTCAGTTGTCAAAATGCCGTCCAAAGAAGGAGAGCAGCGTATCAAAATTTGGCTCGCGCATCGCGAAAATCCGAGCTACTCGCACGCAAAGCTGGCAAAATCGCTAAAATTTGCCAAATCAACCGTTACAAATGTAATTAAAGTGTTTGGGGAACGTTTGTCGACAGCCAGGAAGTCTGGATCGAAATCCGGAAATCGAAAACCGGAAGCCGCTGAGACGACAAAGAGAATTGCCGGTAGTTTCAAGCGAAATCCTAACCTCTCTCTCCGAGATGCCGCAAATAAGCTCGGTGTATCGTCTACAACCGTGCATCGAGCCAAAAAACAAAGCGCAATCCCGGAGGCTGTACATGACGATACTGACGAAGTTTGACTGCGTGGTAATGGACGATGAAACCTACGTCAAAGCCGACTGCAAGCAGCTTCCGGGACATGAAACTGTCAAAGTTCGCGAAGAAATATCTGGTTTGGCAAACCATATGTACCTGTGGCTTGAAAAGCAACATTTTCATAGCTTCCGGGACTGTCAACCAAGAAATTTACGTGAAAGAGTGTTTGAATAAACGTCTGCTGCCTTTCCTTAAGAAACACGGTTGTTCCGTACTGTTTTTCCCGGATTTGGCATCTTGCCATTACGGTAACAAGGCCATGGAGTGGTACGCCGCCAACAACGTGCAGGTGGTTCCCAAGGACAAGAACCCTCCCAACACGCCAGAGCTCCGCCCAATTGAGAAATACTGGGCTATTGTCAAGCGGAACCCAAAGAAGATAAAAAAACTGCTAAGGACGAGCAGCAGTTCAAGGCAAACTGGCTTTCTGCGGCGAAGAAGGTGGACAAGGTGGCTGTACAAAATCTGATGGCAGGGGTTAAGCGTAAGGCCCGGCAATTCGGATTTGGAAAAGCGGAAGCTTAACTGTATATTTTTCCTGAATTTTATACTAATTAAACTTGAAAAATAAATTCAATTTTTTTTTTTTAAACAAACAATTTCACTGATTTATACGCGTTTTCCATTGACCAAATTTTGACCGTATCACCCTTTAGGGACAGATTGATAGAATGATGTTTATATTTCTTCGTAGATGCTGCTGCTCCGGAGGAATGAGAGGATCTTTTCACCTTCTTCAGGGTCATTCGACAGGATCTTTCGAAGGTTGTCGGCAAGGTCGCAGTCCAGGCGAACTTGCTGTTGTATAGGACATTGCGTGAGGATGTGTTTGATGGTGATGGTTACGCTGCAAGCAGGGCAGATGGGAGGGTCTTCTTTACCCATGAGATAGCCATAGGTTAATCTTGTGTGTCCTATGCGTATTCGGGTTAGGGCTCTCCGCTCAAAGAAGGAATTCTGGTCGTTCCATGCATTGGCGCAGTTTTTGACCTCATTCAGCTTGTTTTCGGTGATGTTGTTCCAGGTGTTTGCCCAAGAGAGGAGCAGGTGGTTTTTAGGCCAGTGGAAGGCTTCTGAGTGAGGGATGGGCATATTAGGTGGTTTCAGCAGACTACCTTTGAAAGGTAATCGATCTGCTGCTTCATTGCCGGGAATCTTGAAGTGACCAGGAATCCAGCACAGAGTTATTTTCTTCACAGCTGCAATGTTGGAAAGAGCAATGATCCATGGATGTTTGGTGTTGGCTGGCTGGACAGCTTCCAGCACGCTTTCAGAGTCGAAGAAGATGACTCCGCCGGTTGATGGGCAGAGGTCCTGGGCTTCTTTTAGGATGGCGAAAGCTTCAGAGCTGAAGACGGAGCATTTGGGTGGTAGAGCAAGGGCCACACTGTCGGCAGTGCTGAATTCAACCTGACCATCAGTGGACTTGGAATCATCGGTGAAGAACTTGGGTATGCGTTGGTATTTCCGATTAACGAGCTGGTGATTGTTGGCCAGAGCAACAGTTGAGCTCCCTCCGGCTCGTACCGCGGAGAGCAAGCTAAGATCGACTTTTGGGACAGGAGCATTGAAGTCTAGGTTCAGGGCGGGATGATATTTCAGGGATAGATACTTGATATTTTTGCAGGTAGTTTTCGGTACGCTGGACCATAGGTACTTCGGTTGTAGGATAGCCAACGGATCGTTCTGATGAAAAGGATCTTTGCGATGATTTAGTCAAAAGAGATCTGTCCACTTTCTGCCATAATAGAAATGATTGGGCTGCTCCTGAAGGCGCCACCGATGATGCGAACTGCTTGGTTTTACATATATTGGCTCCAGTTTTTCATTAATGCGGTCGCCGCCGCGACTGAGTAGGCCCAGTCCGTGAAGCATAGTAGGCATCAGCCATCCAAGAAGGAGCAGGGATTGAAATGCTCCTGAAGCCAGTGTTCCGAAAATCACTCAATTCTCATAAGAGACACTGAAACGTTTTCAACAGCGAAAGCAAAACCTAAACTGTCGGTTGGTTTATCTCCCAGCGGGGCAAAGATTGTGTTCGAGAATCAAAGAAATAAAATTTGAAAGAGATACGTTTCTTCTCCTGTTGGAATTCTCAACTGAGTGAGGAGCTACCTGATTTTCAGTTTCTTCTTTCAGTCAATACCTTTTCTTGCTCAATCACTCCCTCACTCACTCGTTTACTGATCGTTGATCGAATGCTGTCTGCCTGATACATCTTGCTTTGTTGTTGCTGTTGTTGGGGAGGACCAAAATAGCCATTCAAACACGCAGGCAGTATGTATGAACATATGTATCTGCCGCTTTGCCAGAAAGTACGCAGGCAGTATGAACCGATGCAAGGCCGCATTAATTGAGTTTGAGTTAGTGAGTGAGTGGATTTTCGAATTGGATCTTGTATCAGTAAGTGTCTCAATCACTTCTGATACACCAGGTAGTGAGTTTAAGAGATGCGAATCCGCTTTCGCTTTTGAATCTTGTTTACATTGACTTTGCATTGTCACTCTGTCGATTCTCTAGGGAACAACAGGCAGCAGCAATCGGCTTTGAATGTTTCCAACTAGAAACCTATCATGAGCGTTTCTTCCGAGTGATTTACGGAACACTGCCTGAAGCTCGAGAGCGAAGAAAGCCGAGAGCCAGTTTTCGCCCACTAATAAATGCTCAAGTTAAGCTCATATACCTCCCCTGTCTCTGAGAGACAAGGTTTTGCATTTTGCTTTGAGTTCGTTAGCTTAACGAGCCAAAATTTCTTGAGCTGGCTGGCTGGTGAATTCGCAACAAGCCGATTCATAGTTACTAGCACAAATAATACAGGCGTTGCCTCGAACATCACCAGTGAAAACAAGCTCAAAAAATTTGAATAGATTGGGCCAAAAAGCTCAAGCTTCTTCTGAGGCATGAGCAAACGTGCTCTCGAGCCAGGAAAAATCCTAAGGTTTCTTTGAAATAAGAGCTTAGAAATACAAAGCTTCGGAGACAAAAACGATAGGAGCTTCGTCGATTGCTTTGTAAGCGAAGGAATGGAAAAATTGTGCTGTGAAGCTCGCTCAAATGACCTTGATTTTCAACAAGCAGCATTCAAAGGAACCTTGGCAACAACATCAAACGAAAAAAATATTTAAAGACTGGCTCGAAATATATCACAAGGCCTGCAAAGCGGTCACTTTCGCTGACCAAGTGTCGGTAAAATTCATACACACATCCTTCTATCCTAAGAAAAATGTAAAAGACTGATTTAAAAATATATTGTTGTTTGATATGCGACAACCAAAAGCACAAGCACAAGAAAAATCAGCAAGTGCAAATATTTTGTTTCTGAGATTTTCATCCTTTTGGATGATTCATCCCAAAAAAAGTATAATCGCGGAAAAAAACAGGATTTATAGGCAAATTGGGTCACAACCCGAGCAGACTTTTATGGCAAAATTATAGCAAATTTTGCTATCACGCCCTGAGAGTTAAATTTGCTCTCATTTTGCTTGACATAAGGTGGTACACAGCAAAAATGAGAGCAAAAATTTTCATACTTGGTTAGCAAAGTGATACCAAATTTTGCTAAAATTGAGACCCTAGTTACACCTCATTTTCCGAGAGCTTGGAGAGCACAATAATGCCAATATAAGGCATCACATATTTTTTAGTGATAGCAAAATTTGACGTCATTATGCTCTCGAATCTTTCGAAAAAATAAGGGGTACCCATAAAATCTCAGATTACGCAAAATTTGGCATCACGTTGCTAACCAAGCACGAAAACTTTGCTTTCACTTTTGCTGTGTACCACTATGCAAAACAAATTTCACTCTCAAGGCATGATAGCAAATTTTTCTATAATTTGGTCGTAAACGTATGCTCGAGTATTGATTTTTTTTGTTATGATTATATTTAAATAATAAAGCTTACTTACAAATTCAACCAAAAAAAAAAATTTTTTTTTGATTTTATAACTTTTCCAATAAAAAGTTCAATTTCTTGTTACTATTTTCAAGTCGCAACACAATTTTCTACCGGTACACTTCCGTCTAACTTAACGCCTAATATTATACTAAGAAAGCAAAGCATTACTTTAAGAACAGAATTTGATAATCACGTAAGAATATAATTTGTTAGAATCTTTAATCGCGTATTTTAGTTGTCTACACAAAGGCGTAAAAAAAATCTGTGTGTTGAGTTACAAAATTTAATTTTGTGATTTCGATAAAAGTATTAATAGATAAAATAATTATTTGGATTAAGATTCACATACAATACTAAAAATACATCATTATGGAAGAAACCATCCGAAGCATGGCCCATGGCCATGTTTTCATTACAATTTTCTTATGAATTGGTTTGAGATGCAATCCCGTGAATAAAAATCATCGTTTAAAAACCGACCAACGGAACGAAAATTGTCAAATTTCCTAATGAACAAGTGAAAGTTTCGAATCGAATTAGCGTTTAAGCTGCAAAAAAAGTATTTTCTAAGCAAGACAATGGTTCAATTACCTATTAATTACCTATTATATTTATAAAGAATATCGACAGTTGTATTTGTATTGTCCTTTCAGGCGTGACTCAACTATACTACCAATGAATATAAATACAAATATCAGTAATATTACTGCATACCTGCAGGCGTATTCCTAACTGAATAGTACACTTTAATTTTTACCATTTCAGCGTAAGGTTACTTAATCTTCTCTCACAGTATTGATTTTTGGAATATCCATTTTTTTTCTTTCAATTATAGGCAAATACTACGCTTCCCAACTAATTTTCGGAGTTTTGCTTGAAAATTTCATATAATTTACAGGGTTTACAGTACGAAAATTCCAAAAAGAACTTTCAATATTCACTTACAGCACTTAGAATTCAAAGGGGTAAAGTGCTCAAGAAAAGTTTCTAAAAAAGCTTTCAAAGTTTTCAGGGTGCTCGATTTGCATACACATATGTTTTTTTTTATTCGAGTAGTTTGATTCGATAGTCAGATAAAAAATAAGCAGAACAATCTGAGTTTTGCACTAATTATAGATAGAAATCTGAAGAGTCTTTTGTTTTGCTTAATTTAAAATTGATTATTAAAGCTGTGACAACCTTCGAATCCTGGGGGAAACATTTTACTTGCCTAAAATTACGTCTAAATTGTTGAATCATTATCCGATTAAACGAAATGTAGTTAAACTTGGTTTAGTTATATTTATTACAGGAGAAAAACCTTAAGAAAAGTATTTAAATTTTATACCTATTAATTTCAATTTATATTAAATCATTTTTAATAAATTAATGTGGGTTATTCAAAATGCAAACTGTTCTCAAATTAACATTAATTTCAAGCAACCACACATAATGATTAATAACAATCGTTTTAAAAATCGCATGTGAAATTATTGTTGGATTAGTCTTCAAAATAGAAGCCACAAGAAGAATGAGATATTACCATTTTCAAAAGGTGTAAGCTGTTTAAGAATACGCCTACAGGTATGTAGTCGAACTACTGATATTCGCATACTCGATTAGTTCAGTTTAATCAAATTTAGAGGGCAGTGTAAGCACATCAGTGCAGCTTGCATCAGTCGAAATTGAGAAAAAATAATTAATTGATCTTTGGCTGGATCTATTTTAAACTTTAAAGATTATGGGTTTAGATAATCTCTTGGTTCACCATTATATGTTATAAATGCATTCAATTAATATATTAATAATGCATACATATGTTATAATGCATACAATTAATACGTTTTTTCTAGTTTTTTTAAACGCTTCGTTCATTATTATTGATCGTAAATTTGATTTCAAAATAAACATTGAAATCTATTTAAGTGCGTAGATTGGATTTAAAAATTGAAAAAGATTAAACTTACCGTACAATTTTTCTGCTAAACTACCTTCCATTGATTGGATGATGTATCAACATTGGTCTCGGCGATACTAATTCAAATTTCCGGCTTGTCTAGCACAGCTTCCGCTTCCAGCTACTTTTCTAGTTCTTGTCCTTTATAGTTCCCTTTTGTTGTTTCTAGCACTGCTAGATAACATTTCGATTCGAGCCAGGTCGCCTTCAGGTTTTTTCCTCATCTACTGATGTTTTTGTTGCTATGGAACTCCCCCAGATTACGATACTGGCGTATCCAGAATTCCGGTGACGGGATATTCATTCCTCCAGGTGAACTAGTTAGATTTGTTGCGGGTGCGGTGGAAGTTCTGTTGTTAATATTTTTGATCAACTGCGGTTTCCATATTTTCAATTTCAACTTACCTTGACGCTGTTAAGCTTCATGATGAGACCGACTATCCGTAGCTGAATCTTCAGCGACATCCTTCGCCCTGTTACTTCCATTTTAGTTTGATACGTCTTTAAACTGCTGCAGTGTCGGACAGGATTTAAAACTCGTCTCGAATTTAAATATTCAAAGTAAACAAAACATTCCGGAAAAAAACAAACAGAAAATGGCTCGGTAACTGTTGCCGTATACCCACTACTTTTGTACGGCATAATGCAATTGCATTTTCGATTGGAGTGAAAATAGAAAAAGACTAAAATGATTTGTTTTCATTGAAATTGAACTTATTTAAAATAACACGAGATAATTTCTGACAAGCTTCACTAATTTAATGAAAAACTCGATCTTTTTGTATTGTTAGTATGAATGTATCAATTAAACTAAGTGTTTTTACACACAAAAAATTAGCATAGTTCCACCAATCTAGTAATTTCTAACGGGGCGTCCATAAATTGATTTTATGGATAATGCTGTGCTCATTATCAGAACCACTCAACTTCACTTATTTTTTACAGCTTACAATTGAAGCACCCAAGTTTATTTTCCAGTAATACCTATAGTCACAGCCGTCTTCCCTGAAACTCGTTCAAAAAAGATCATTCAGTAAACGAGTTTCAGGAAAGACGGTTGTGACTATAGGTATTACTGGAAATTAAAATTGGGTGCTTCAATTGTAAGCTGTGAAAAAATAAATAAAGAAAAGTTGTTCTGACAGGGAGCACGACAAATGCAACAATTGATTTTTTTTTCAAATAAATGCCAAATAACGTTCCTAAGCTTTTACAAACAACAAAAGTTTTTTTTAATTCACGAAGGCAAGCTTCAAACAAAAAAAATCAATTTAGAAATGCCTCGTTATTCAACTACCCAGCAAATTCTTTCTTGATTTCGAGTTTAGAAACAAATTAAAATCGTGAACATGACTGCATTTGCCTTCTGATAATTTTTTCCTAGAAACAAAAAAAAGTTTTGAAATCGTTAACAAACATTGTTAACAATTTGATTTTTCTTCGGATTGTCGGCAGTAGAAATTTTTATTTTCGGCATTTTGCGTTTTACAATCGGTGCTGGAACATTAAGTGAGTATATTCAAATCGTCATGACATTTACAAAAGATTAATTGATAGTTGATAGTTTCCCTTTTGCGTACTGACTTGGAATGCATCCTTTGTTATATGTATGATTTGTCATTTCAGTGTAAAATGTGTTGTTTTCTACATGTTAACCATTTTTTATAAAATTTTAGCAGTGTTAACATTTCGATAACGTGAACAAGTTTTTGTATCTTTTTATTTTTGAAGAAGACATTTTTGTCATGTTTATCTCATGTTAAAAACCCTTCCGAAAAAATACTACCTCAATTATGCCCCATTTTGCATTTGTTGTTGGTTGTAGTTATGCGTCAAATGTAATCTTTCCATGATGGAAAACAACACCCAACTATGCTCTCATTGTGGTATCAAAAGCTTAATTTGGTCTCAGTTTGTTATCATTTTTTTATTTTTATTTCAAATGTATTTTTTAATCATATCATATGAAAATATGATTAATCATATGAAAATATGCTTTGAGAACCTGAACGATGCCTAGTTTTGCTCTCAAAATAAATGCTACATCACAATTTGCTTCCAGTTTGCTGTTGATACCTTATTTTGTTCTCAGGTTGCTATCAATCAAGTATTTTGGAAACCTTAATTATGCCTTTTTTTGCTATCGTCCTAAATCCTACAGCAAATGATGCTCTCATTTTGCTGTGCACACCTCATTTTAGTTTCAATTTGCTATCGTTTTTGGCATCAAAGTCTGCTCGGGAATGGTCTTAAGCCTTGTCGCCCGACGATTGTTTACAACTATAAACACGGTGAAGGTAATCTATAAAACTGTGATAAAATGTTAGGATTACACAATTATACTTTGGGTTAAATTGAGTTTAATTGAACAATTAATTGTAAGTTTTCAACTTACTTCAAGGTGCTTTTTGAAATTTATGTCAAACTGTTCTCTCAGCTCGCTTGAATATTTTCCTCTCACCTAGCATTCTAGAAAACTCGCTTGAATTTCGGGTCAATGTACTCGAGTGGTGCTCAACTCGCCTTCCGGTCTCAAGCTATCCTTGCAACTAGCTGAAAACAGTGTTCCGAAAATCAATCAAAACAAACACTCAGGATGCGTTTCCTGTTGGAAACATTCTGATTGTATAATGGGATAGCGCCTCTCGCAACTGCTTCGCCTGGCTGGTATGCAATCTCGATCAGCGCTCCAATCAGCTATGCAAACCGAGTCGCATCATTCAGAATCATCGGTTTTGCAAACATCGCATATCGGAGATGAGTGAGATACAAACTGATCCATTCTGAATGTCGCTCACTCAGTATCTGCCTGATTTATATGAAATTCAAAATTATTTTTTGCAGGACGAGAAAAATCAAACAGTTGTGCGGGACACCATAAACTCTCAGTAAATTTACGTGACGGATGACAATTTAAAAAAAGAACTTGTAAAAATTGAAAAACTCGGCGAAAGTGAACATCTTTCCCTCACAAACACAACTACAATTTGATTTTGATCATACTGATGTTAAAAAACGTTTTAAAAACAAATAAATTTATTAATTTGCTATGTTTCAAATCAAACAAAATACGCTAATCATCGGTTTCATGTATCACTCACTCACTACCTGATCCATTCACTCCTGATCCTAGCCCAATATGATTCGCCATATGCATTGCGCATTGGTGAGATTCCAATTTGATGATGGTGCTGCACTGTTTTGACAGCAAGCATCGTGCGAGGTGATCTGTTTTTTAGCGATGAATTGAACGATCGATGGTCGGGTAGGTCCAGTAGCAATCAATAACGAAACCCGACCGCTGTACGTTCAGGTGCGAAGTGCATTCAGAAACATTCATTGAAAATGAGTGATTTTCGAAACATTGGCTGAAAATCGTAATCAAAATCCTGTAGGCTATCTTCACCACTCGCCTTAAAATTTCAAGCTGTCCTTTCAACTCGCTTGAAATTCACATCACTATGCTCAGGTGGTCTTTCCAACTTACTTTCAATCTCAAGCTGCCCTCTCAACTCGCTTGAAATGGTAATCCAAACGCTTAGGCTGATTCTCAACTAGCCGTTTGATTCAAAGCTATCCTCTGCACTCCCTTGAAATTCACGTCAATATGCTCAGGCGGTCCTCTCAACTCGCTTTCTGGTCTCAAGTTGTCCCCTCAACTTGCAGAAAATTGTAATCAAAACCTTAGAATGTCCTCACAATTCGTTTTCTAATGTCAAGCTGTTCTCTCAACTCGTTTGAAATTTCCGTCACTATGCTCAGATGGTCCTCCCAACTCACTTTCCAATCTCAAGCTGTCTTCTCAGCTCACTTGAAAAGATAATCCAAACGCTTAGGCTGTTTCTCAACTAGGCTTTTAATTTCAAGCTATCCTCTGCACTCGCTTGAAATTTTCGTCAATATGCTCAGGCGGTCCTCTCAACTCGCCCTCAAACTTCAAGCTGTCCTCTCAAAATGCTTTAAACTGTAATCAAAACGCTTAAGCTGTCATCTCAACAAGCCTATTAATTTCAAGCTGTCCTCTCAACTCGCTTGAAATTCGCGTCAGTATGCTCAGGCGGTCCTTGTAACCAGCGTTCTGCTGTTTACAATTTAAACTCTGCTGCTCGGGTCAACTGATTTTGATATTTGAAAATATTGTTATGTTTTTTTTTTTATTATTGTTCGTAAATTTCTAAATACAGTCCCGTATTTAGCAGCTCTAGGTTGGTGTCGAAATTAGTTAGTTTAATTATTTATCAATTTTCTTGTTTGTTCCTTTTTGTGTAGGAATTATTAAATTTGTTTATTTGTCTAGATATTTATTTGTTTTGGCATGCACTTATTTATTTATTTATTTATTTAGGATAGGGTCTAGTTTTTCTATGTTTAAATTTATTAGGATACGCAATTTAATTATTCTATGGAACATCACAATTCAAATTCAAATTCAAAAGTGCTATAAAATGCCACAAAAACATCGAATTGAAAGACACCAACCATAATTAAAATTTTGTAATGATCCTGTCAACCAACGGACACGTCATCGATGGGGACTGGGACTTAAGCGAAAATGAAAGAAAGAGAAGATGAAGCTTAAAACCTATATATAGGTCGAAGGACCCCAAACGAGGTCTCTTCTTTAAGAAAGTCTAGTCCGGGTGAGTGATGATTGCGACATCACACGCTACAAGTGATCGCGTTTCGAACCGTTAAAACCCGTATAACAACGGTAATCCGGATGCCTACACGAAAGTAATTTCCCGGGTTATCGGTTGAGTGAGCGCGAGTGTAGTGGACTAAGAAGCCGTTCGTTCCCCTGTGTCGAGAAACACCAATTGTACCTCGTGACACCGGTGAACTGTGTGGGTGCAACAAAGGTCGAGGGATCAGTGTAAAAAACCTCCACTTCCGTTACATTTTGGGAGGTCTTAGTGCAATGGTGTGACCTGGGGGGCTATCTTCTTTAGTGAAATTCCGACCAATCCGTTAGAACGCTCACTCAATTGTCCGTGAGACATCCTGCAGTGTAAAGTGCACGTTAAACCACTCCCCGGACAATTAAGAAACGCTGACCTCCGTCAACATAGGTCAATTCGTCGCATGGGACCGTTAAACTAACGGTTACCTACCTGGCCTCCGTCAACATAGGCCAATCTGTCGAAGCCGTCGGCTACGACGACCAATTCCGAACCGCATGCAACTTACCTGGAATCCTTCTCTTACTCCGTCGTCATCTCCGCCATTACCTACCTGTTCATCGAGGTCCCTCAACGAGCATCACGGCCGCAACGAGTCCAGCATCATCCTGAAAATAAAAGAAGAAACTAAAAGCGCAAGTACTTACCTTATTTCTTTTCATCTAACAGTGAATTGTACAAAAATGCAAAATCATGCATAAGGGGATTTTTTTTATTATCTGACGGGTTTGCGCCGGGGGTCTTCAGATTTTCCCCAAAATTGAAAATTTGATTCATTTTTGCGACTTAAAAACACATGTATTTTTTCAGATTTCTAACTTTTTTATTTTTTGAGTTAGCTTCGCTTTGATTTTTTTGTAAATAAAAAATTACCATTTTTGAAAGCTACATAACTCTGTTATTTTTCAACGGAAATTAAAAAATAGCACATCAAAATGCATTAAAATTTTATCAGCTTTCCAAATAAAATAGTTGAAAAAAATTAAATAATGACCTTCAACATGAAAAGTTGTAAATAAACTTTAAATGGCGTCTAAAAGTACCGTCTGCACCACCGAATATTTTGCAAAAACTACCATTGAATAGCTCAATTTATGATGCAACTTTTATCTGAAGACACCAAAGTGGGCCATTAACACCTTGAAGAGTTATGAAAGAAATAATGACAATAAATCACTTTTTTGCATAGAAAACAAAAAATGATCGAACAACTGCACTCACACAAGGAGATAGCAAGCACTTCTAACAACATGGAAACAAAAGAACTTATCAAAGCAGGTAAAGAATACTATTTTTTCGTCCTTTTCAGACTGCCCCTACTCGCATAACAGTCCCATATGAATTTTCGTGATTTTAGGTCAACATAAGACCTCAAAATAAAACACTAAAAAAAGGGTTATGTTCTAGAAATTTCGCAAAAAAAATCAATTCGTGGCTGTCCTATATGAAATATACCTGAATAACAGTCCTATATGTGAAATACCACGGATTTGGTTACTTTTCAATGCTTATTTCGGCGAAATAGTATTTGGTTTATTGCTTTGAATCATTTAAACATTTTTTTAACTCACTTGATGTCGAATGATGCACACTAGTTTTCGAAGGCAGGTCTGACTTTCTTAGGAATGACTAACTGAGCGTAAAACAATCGGATGCAATCAAAAATCGTAAAAAGATTCAACTTACAATGTGGAATTCACGATATTTTTTACGAAATTATGTTTCTTTTTCTGACAATTGCATTTAAAAGTTCAAAAATGATCGAATTTAGGTCTTAGAAAGTAGCTTGGTGAGAAAAATATATTCTGTATGGGACTGTTATGCGAGAAGATTTGGAAAAGGTTTCAAATATGGTCGATTAACAGTCCCATAATGAATAAAAATGGTGCTCTCGACCTTACCAATAACCCAATTTCGAATATTTCAGGTCTTAAGATTTATTATGACAACCTAGAAACGATTTTCGTTTATGCCGAAAGTGGTGGTCATAATTTAAAAATATATTCCAAAACAGGAAAAGCTGATTTCCTCGATTGCTTGTTTTTGCATATGGGACTGTTATGAAAGTAGGAGCGGTAGATTGACTTCATGTTATATCCAAAAATCTAATAACGTATTCGTTTATACCCAGTTTTGCACCAGGTCACAACAAGTTATGCACATTTTACTGTCATTTTTAGAAGTTTATGCGCTAAGTTTTGCATCCGTAACTCCCCAGATTTGATTTAAAATGGACGGTGGAACACTGAAGATTCATTTGTGAGCGATCGAGGTAGCAAAACACTGACGACAAATTATGTTCGTTCTAGTATGGTAAATCTCAAAACTGAGCGAATGTAGAAAACGAATACGGTAAAAGTATCATATTTTCATCATTTTAAAGCCTTGGCTGGCCATACTGAGCTCTTCGATTATTTCTACAACATTTGTGCCACTTTCTCATACTTTTTTGATCCATGGGAAATGATTTTGATGTCCAGTGCTTAGCTCCCGATATAAAAACTATGTAAAGCACGTCTATATTTCATTTTTTAATCACATTTTTGTGATCCCAAACACAGGTACTGAACCTTTTACTTTTGGCATAGATTATGCTTCACAATGATCTGTAATCGAAAAGTAATAAGTTATATAGTATATGACCAGGTTGTAAAAGCAACATTCCCATTATTAGTTACATTACATTAACAATACGATACTAAGAATTTTGGTTAAAATTTTAAGTCAGTTTTGCTGCAAACACTCTACAAAGCACGAAAAAATAATGTTTTTTACCTGCTTTGATAAGTTCTTTTGTTTCCATGTTGTTAGAAGTGCTTGCTATCTCCTTGTGTGAGTGCAGTTGTTCGACCATTGTTTGTTTTCGATGCAAAAAAAGAGATTTATTGTCATTATTTCTTTCATAACTCTTCAAGGTGTTAATGGCCCACTTTGATGTCTTCAGATGAAAGTTGCATCATAAATTGAGCTATACAATGGTAGTTTTTGCAAAATATTCGGTGGTGCAGACGGTACTTTTAGACGCCATTTAAAGTTTATTTACAACTTTTCATGTTGAAGGTCATTATTTAATTTTTTTCAACTATTTTATTTGGAAAGCTGATAAAATTTTAATGCATTTTGATGTGCTATTTTTTAATTTCCGTTGAAAAATAACAGAGTTATGTAGCTTTCAAAAATGGTAATTTTTTATTTACAAAAAAATCAAACCGAAGCTAACTCAAAAAATAAAAAAGTTAGAAATCTGAAAAAATACATGTGTTTTTAAGTCGCAAAAATGAATCAAATTTTCAATTTTGGGGAAAATCTGAAGACCCCCGGCGCAAATTGTCAGATAATAAAAAAAAATCCCCATAAGTAAAATGATAACCTAAAACTAAAATCAAAAGTTTTCATGCAATAAGATCAAGTCAAATGATCTAAAAATTCAATAAAAATTAAAATGTATGGTCCAATCAAAATCAATTGTTTGTGTGCTATTATTTTCATAAAGTGATGTTCCCTAAATTTACAGGTTGTTAAAATTCCAATCGAGACTAGTTTGCCTTCAATATAGTCAGTTTTTGCACAATAGCTCCACCCGATCAGCAGAAGTTTGGGAAAAAAAAGTTCCCCCAGCGAATTCTCCAGGAGATCAAAATTAGTGAACGCCCAGCCGGGCAATCAAAACGTAGAGTAGCTTTTCCTAGCCTAACTAAAAGATACGTTTCATCCTCTCAACTCATTTGCATTGATTCATTTTCAAACCTGCTGATTCCAAAATCGACTTGATATTATTTAGGCCATTCTGCATTAATTCGCATACATCAATACAGTTTAATTCATTCCTTCATAAATAACGCATCTAAATCATCAATTAGAACTAGCTAAAACCATTTCTTCACAATATGGATAAATAAATTGCTTATTTTATTAACGCTTTACCATAGAATGGGTTCTTGAAGAACTTAGTTTAGAACATCGTTTTGCTGAAATTATTTCACCGTTAATCATGGAAAACAAAATGTTCCTTTAGGTATAGACCTGTGAGCTTGGCAGCCGAATATTATTGGCCCTAAAGCTTAAAGCCTAAATAGCCAAGATTTCGAAGAATGTTACTATTGTTTGGTTGATTCGATTTCATTAAATTAAAACAAAAAAAATCTCAGGTTGTTTAAGTATTTAATAAACAGTCGATCCATCCAAGTATCATTGTATAGATCACTAAGTCAGCCCATCGACTTTGCTTCTTCTAGATAATGATACAATGGATACAAATGGTCTTGTACGGCAAAAAGATACGCTCTTGGCTCATTTCCATCACCTTTCATGATTCCTAATCTAATCTATCCGTCTATAATTTTCATTTGATATTCTTCCTGTTAGAATGTATACTTCACCGAAATGTCATTCATCATAAAATTAAAAATCATAAACCAGCGACGATTATCTGTTAATACAAAAGATAATCATTTTTGTTTGGTTTCACTGCTGTACCTTTACATTAGACCGCTTTTCGGTGTTAAATTTGAGATGATTTGGTTGATTTGATTTAAATTGTCACGCTTTTAAATTTTGCAAGAAAAACTGTGAGGAAGAAGATTTTATTCTTTTAAATCATCCAGAAACTTCAAATAATCTTGAAATAAAGCTTGTCTTTAATTTTTTGTTTTATTTACTATTACAGTAGATTTTAGATTTTAACATTACCAAAAAAAAATCTCCGTGAATATGGCGAAACCTTGAATTTGGCGAAATTAGAAATTAAAGTGGAAAAAGTATTTAAGTTTAATTTATAACGTATTTAGTAGTGGAAACGTTTAGTATCAATAAATTTTGATCACAAGATGTAATTATCAAAGCTAACTGCACACAAAGGATCGATTTCAATTCAAATTATTCTTCTCTATAGCAATTTTAAGATTTTTTCTTGACATAAAACCATGTAGAAAATCAATTTGATAGCCTTAAACTAAATAAAGTCAATTATTTTGATTTTATGGAAATTTAGCAGTCGTTATCTCTTATGTCGATTTTCAAAAATTATTCGAAGAAAACAGCATCCAAAAATTTTCTTCTGCCAATTTTAAATTTCAATATTTTAATCTTCACATTTTCGATTCACTAAAAAGTAATTCAAAATATACATTCTGAATCCATTATAAATATTCAAAATGGCAGGATTTGACTGCTAGAGCTTTAAATAATTTCATGAAATGTTTTTGCCAAGGTTTTTTGAATCTACAAACTCATGAGCTATGAAGGAGACAGAGTCGATCTGGGGTCTTCTTTTGACTTTCTCAATCCCTGCAAACTTAAAAGCTTCGATTTGATTTCAAACTCATTCAAGATTTTTTACAGAATTTTTATGTAACGTTTACATTTTGCGTTGTTTTTATTCTTCATTCTACGGTTAAAATAAGCAGTCAAGAATGCTCGAAGGGATTTTCACATTTTTCTATGTATACCATCGAAAATCTTATCTGGGGTTCAAGTTAGATTATTTGTGGTTAGTAAGGTTAGGTTTGTTCACAAGAAATGTTGAGCAAGAACAGGGTTAATTAAAATCAACGTGAAATTGTTCTAAACTTCCAGTACTGTTTTGGTTGTTTTGAAGCTCTGCAAAAAATTATATTAGGTACTTTTTTCTGCAGTCAGGAATTAATATGATTAGGAGTGTTTCTACCCTGTTCCTCAATCTTTCAGATTTTTACTCTTCCAAAATTATTTACCCTGAGAATAATTTTCCAATACAAAATGAACATCCCTCTTCGTGGCCAAACTACCAGCCAAACCATCCGATAGCTAATAACTCCATCGATCAATTCTTTCCAACAGCAACACAAACCATGTGGGCGAAAAACGTAAAATAAAACCTGGTCCTAACTTTATGAAGAGAACACAAGCGCTTTGTATGAATTTTTCATCATTATTCAGATAAGCGCATGAAATTCAATATTGTCTAAGTATCGGGAAGTTTTGTTGTGCTCAAGCACAAGATTTTATTTTTTCCAATCCATTGTTGGTTCTGTTCTTTTTTTTCTACAACTTTGTTTCATATTCCTCTGCATTTCCCATCTGTTAAGAGTGTAGGTTTCGGTGGAGAATAGAATTTTCCCCGAAGCACCACCCATTTATGATGGATGTGTGAACTGCATAACATATATGAACGTGTGTAACGTATGTTTATGGACTTCCATCAAAATAAAAAGTTAACTCTTTGGGTGGCAACCAGCAAAGCAAAACAACGAGGCAGCTTTTATCGATAACCACTCGCGCAAAAGGGGGAAATTGGGTGAGGTTTTCCAGATTAAATTGGATCCCACGGGAGGGGTTGACCGAAGCCGGCTAAAAGATTTTCCTTTGAGCACCGTTCATAGGAGCAATAAATTGTTGGAGGTTAAATTGCAGATGAAGGTCAAAAGAAAGACTTTGATATCACAAATAAATAACGTATGGTATCACGGTTTGCCTACATTTTGTTTTTTCAGAAATCTGAACTGAAAGTTACATCTTGCTATGGGTAATATGCAACACGCATGGTTTTGGTTTATTCAAATTTAGGTATCTTGCAAGCCTACTCTGCCTATGCCAGTGTAATACCCCTAGATGTATGCAATCCTAAATTCCAACCCAATTTGTGGAGCTCCCCGTGACGCATAAAGTGAGAAAATATGTGAGCATGACTGGAAGGAGGTAACAAATCCTACCCGATTTGACAACGGTGTGCTTTCATCGTCGTTGGCGAAACATTTCAGACTTCCTTCCTCACCCCCACGAAGACGCTCCAAGTCCAATATCGCATGTAACAATCAGAGGGAGCACGCAAATCTTCTCTAAGCGCTCTGCTGTTAGTATGTATCATGGAAGGGTGGGTGTCGCATCTCGTCAGACTCCTTCAGTCCTTCCTGTCTTGAGCTCTGAGACTGTTCCTTTAACGGATACGGTGCTGGCTGCGTGTCGTCGCTTAAGCGTCTTGGTTGTCGAGTTTCGAGCTCGCTCGGTTGGTTTTATGGCCGATTTGCTAAACTGTTGTCTCGTTAGCTGGTGGGAGCAGTTGATGTCAGTCTGAACGATTACGACTAGGGGAAAGGTTTCCTAAATGGGCCTATCGGGTTAAATGACCCTACGGCTGTTTGATGAAATGGCTGACTAGACAGCTTATCTGACTATTGCATTTTGAGGGTGATACGCTTAGAACATAAGGCAAGAAAGAATTTTATGAATTTACAAACTCAAAAAAAAATTAAAAATCATACAAGGTTTTGATACATTTTGATGTAATATTTCGACTTTTGAAAATTATACGTAAAGAAGTTTAAAACAAAAACTAGGATGGTTTTTGATTCTTACTCAAATGAACTTAAGAAATTCGTCATATTTCAGCTTTTGTGGACGATTAATAATGATTATATAGTGGAATAATAACGTGTTTTTGTATGCCCCCATCATGTTTGTAAAATGCCTCCATCCTAAAATAACAGGTTAAATAGTATAAATAAATGATTTTTATCACTGAACCTTCAAATATAAGCTCTGAATAACATCTTAAGAGAGAATTGAAGATCTAAAAACAGATTTCATAAAGTTTTTCTCATGGATGAACTGCCTCCATAGTATGGCAACCCTAACTTTTGTTTTATTTCATAAAATTATAATATACAAAGATTTTTATAAAACTTCAGCTTTGTCGTACGGAAATTATTACTTTCTAGCAGTTTCAATGGAATTATACGGAAATATTGCCCGAAAAACAGAAATTTTGTTCAAAACATAAATAGGCGCATTTAGCCCGCACGGTTTGAGGTTCGGCATTTTAGACAACATTTATGATAAAATCAATTTCTTGGAAACAGAAGAAAATTTTAACATAAAAATTACTCCAATGTATAGAAAACAGATGCCTGCACACGTGTATATAGTTTTTGTACACATATTCGATGTGATAATTGATTAAATCAGTGTTCTGCTTAATAGGCGCATATAGCCCGCTCCTCCCCTACAACACGGGAAGACGATAGATTCCTGACTCGGTCGGTCGCAAAATTTGTGGAGTTGGAGAAATGTTACGGGTTCGTATTTTGGAAGTTGCTGTACCCTAACAGCAGCAATGCCAGTGGGTAGGTGTTCGTGTCTCGGAGTTTTCCGCAATCCCAGACTGCATTTTATGGTTGATTCGTGACTAATGAAATTGATTAAATTGCGAATAAATATGAAGTGTGGTCTGATGTGAGTGGTGGTTTATGTGCTCATGAATCCGAGAGATCATTGAGCCCGGAACAAATGATTACCAAATATTAAGTTTCATAATTGGATATGTGCTCTTTGGCTTTATGATATTAAAAGTCAAAGCTTTGAAAATAACCATTTTGGATTTAAGCCTAGGTGGCTTGCTCGCTTGGGGTGCAACTATTTTCTGCATGCTTACTTTACAATTAAAATTACCCTTCTCACAGCAAAAACTAATGTCACGAAGAACGATGTAATTTCTGGAGACGATGTAGTATTAAAGATATCTGTTACTCTAAACGATGTAGACAATGCGAATACTAAGGGAAAGTGGAATAATGAGAAAAACAAATGTTAAAAACTGAAAAAAATACTGCGTGAAGTGTTATATCACAACATTCTATGTACCTAATATCCTATCAAGTAGTCAATATTTTCCTCAGTTGACGTTAAAATTGTATTCCTTTCAAAAAGTAAGAATCAGATTACAGACTTCAGCTGTATTTGTTTGGCTTGTAAGTACTACCAACATTATTTTGGCAAAATTAAATAAAAATGAAAGCAAATCTATAGCTGGAAATTCGCATGAGCGGTACAAAAATGATTCAATGATTTCAAACAGCCGGATACGTCAAGACGACGTAATATCAAGTAACATTTGCGACTCAAGTTATGTGCAGGAATTTGATGTAGTATCACAATTCTTGTTTGCTGTGTAGGGCTCGGAATTGATTTTATCCTTTATTCTGTATATCTTCGTAGTTAATGTTATTTCAATGTTTGTTCTAATAGATAACCATTAATGATGTTAGTATACAAAAATAAACATAGGCATGAAGGCATAGAATTGAAAGAACTAAGCGGGGTGGACAACCGTGATAAATGACTGGAAGCAGTCACAATGCCTTGACCGAAAGAAAGGTCAAATAATAAGTACACGATGCATGGCGAGGAAGTGTCCGAATAGCCAGCCGAAGCAGAAGTTGTGTCGGAAGATGATCAGCACACCGCCTCCACCACAAAAGGCAAAACTACCGGAAATCGCTCGTTATCAACAATTCGACAAAAAATATTAAATTAAAATTCCGTAGTAATCAACTCGTGGAGCGATAAGCATAAGTCATAAGCAAAGTCGCACAATAAATGGCAACTATTAATGTAATCAGAAATAAATATTTCAAATTATTGAGTTTACGGTATTTGGTAATGCGGGATGTTTTTTAATGCCGGTCTACATACTCACACAGCGCTCTGTGCATCATACGACAATACCCTTGCTGGCTTATTGTTAATATTCTGCTTTGTCTTGTGATGGAATATGTTATGTTTGGTTTCTATTTTGCAATGCGGTTACGCTCTGGAAGGACAATGCCTGCGAAGAGAAAGCTTGTAAGTGCCGATCTGGCATATAATGTTATGCCGATGATCCCACCTCCGAGAAAGTTCATGATTGGAGTAGAGTTTGGTTTGTGGGAGTACATAATCAATTTATGTTAGTTTTTGGGATTTAGAATTCGTATTAAAATTTATTCTTAATACTTAGTAAGATTTTCAACTAAGATTTTTGATCCACTCAAGTTATTATTATTTTGGAAATTAATTTAAATTTAAATTCTGAAGTATATTTTTAAAGCAGAACCCTGTCAGTTCTAACTTGGACATTTTCCACTCATTTAGTTTTTATTTTGAGGTTTATTGTTTATTGTTTAATGTTTAAAACATCAACGGATCACATGTTGATCCTAATGACTACACTATAACTAACAAATTAAAACTACACTATAACTAACAAATTAACTAACAAATTAATATCAACATAAAACTACACAATACTTGATACACTTAGAATTTTTCTTTGGAATACGTTCCTTGAGACGTCGAAGTCGAAATGTTCGGAAAACCGATTAAAAGTTTTTAGAATGCCGATGAAAGCGCTGTTAGCCCCGTAATTGTTCAGGCGAATAGGAACGTAGAGCTGCAGGTGCTGGTTTCGTAATCCTCGTGGTCGTACGCTGAGAGGTATGGCCTCCAACAGTTCGGGGCAGTCGATTCTAGATGTTAGAAGGTCCGCTACAACTAGAGCACGTGTAGCATTTAGGCGTACTTGAAGCGTATCTAAGCCTATGAGACGGCAGCGGTTTACATAGCTTGGTAAACGAAACGGATCTTGCCAGTTTAGGTGTCGTAGAGCGTACCGCAAGAAACGGCGCTGGATAGCCTCGATTCTTTCAGCTCCATTCTGGAAGAAAGGACACCAAACAGCTGAAGCGTACTCAAGAATAGAACGAACTATGCAACAATAAAGACTTCTCAGGCAGTTTACGTCTTTGAAATCTTTGGCCATACGAAACAAGAATCCAAGGCATCGAGAAGCTTTGTCAACAACATAATTCGCATGAGTCTTGAACTCCAGCCGTCGGTCGAGAATAACGCCCAGATCGTTGATATGGTCCACCCGGATGATGGGTTGGTCTCCGAGGATGTACGGGTGCTTACGGGTAAACGATATTACCGAGCATTTACTGCGGTTCATGGGCAAGCAATTGATATCGCACCAAAAGCGAGTGAGTTGCTGTTGCAGGAAGATGATGTCGTCTTGGCCGTTTATGGTGTGAAAAAGTTTCAGGTCATCGGCATATGTGAGCTTTGTGCCACCGAGGTGCGAGAGTAGGGTAAGTGTTCCTAATATGGCATGTGTACCTAATGTTAACATACTGTTCGATTTTGCCTGTTTTTGGCGTTATTTTTCACTTATCACAGTTATCGAAAAAATGATAATGTAAAGGATCATGTGAACTTTCATTTTACAAACAAATTAGCTTTCTAATTCACAAGATTTTCGGATTGTTTCCAAGTATGTCCAAATTGAATGGAATTGTTAGCAAATTTCTTAAAAACCACCTGTTTAGAAATAGAAGATTAAAGCTGAATTTGTCAACCGATTTTTTTGAAATTTTTTGTCGGATTGTTTTTTATCATAATTTAAGTAATAAGTATGTTAGAACGATGTTTTGTTCGTGTAAAAACTAAAAAAAGCATATGTCCACAATTCGGAACACTATTTTCAATGTGTTCCTAATTATGGACATAGTCAAAGTTTTCCAAACTATATCAAAGTCATAGAATGTATTTGAAATAAATTTGATTGAAAGAATTGTGTTTTAACATAATTTCCAACGATCTGTTGAAATAAACTGTTTTGAGCTAATAAAACATGATTTTTTTTTACTTCAGTATACCTCAAAGCTTAAAATGTTGAAAAAATATTTTCGCCAGGTTGTAAGGAACGCATCTTTCGCGACAGAGAAGGAAACCATCAAGTTACAGAGAGCTTCTTAACGAGAACAGAATCAAAAAGAAAAATAAAAAAAAATCTCAATAAAATACGTTGTATACCGTCTTTTGGGGCATCATGCAACACTTTTCAACTTCAATTGCTTCTTAAACCCTAATGTCCACTGATAATCCTACCGTTTGTACATTAAAAGTTTTAAGGTTAATGGGACATCAAATTAACGTAGTCAGAAAAATAATTGGTTTCACCAGTTATTTTTAAATTTACATAACATATGATTTTCACCCTACTAAGAAAAAGGGGTATCTAAGTTGCAAAAACCTTTGTTTTTAATGAAAAATCAAACAAAAAAATTTGAAAAGTTTTTGACATGTTTGTGATGTCGTTACGCATAAAGCACGATCTCCAGTTATTTAAGATTTTGTTAGAATTAAAGTTTATATTTTTTCTTTTAAAAGAAAGCAGAAGGGTGCTGATGCTGGGATAAATAATACTACAAAAATTTTACATCATATTCTAGCATATGGAAACAAGGAGGATCAGGAGGAACAGGAGATCAAAATTAGTGAACGCCCAGCCGGGCAATCAAAACGTAGAGTAGCTTTTCCTAGCCTAACTAAAAGATACGTTTCATCCTCTCAACTCATTTGCATTGATTCATTTTCAAACCTGCTGATTCCAAAATCGACTTGATATTATTTAGGCCATTCTGCATTAATTCGCATACATCAATACAGTTTAATTCATTCCTTCATAAATAACGCATCTAAATCATCAATTAGAACTAGCTAAAACCATTTCTTCACAATATGGATAAATAAATTGCTTATTTTATTAACGCTTTACCATAGAATGGGTTCTTGAAGAACTTAGTTTAGAACATCGTTTTGCTGAAATTATTTCACCGTTAATCATGGAAAACAAAATGTTCCTTTAGGTATAGACCTGTGAGCTTGGCAGCCGAATATTATTGGCCCTAAAGCTTAAAGCCTAAATAGCCAAGATTTCGAAGAATGTTACTATTGTTTGGTTGATTCGATTTCATTAAATTAAAACAAAAAAAATCTCAGGTTGTTTAAGTATTTAATAAACAGTCGATCCATCCAAGTATCATTGTATAGATCACTAAGTCAGCCCATCGACTTTGCTTCTTCTAGATAATGATACAATGGATACAAATGGTCTTGTACGGCAAAAAGATACGCTCTTGGCTCATTTCCATCACCTTTCATGATTCCTAATCTAATCTATCCGTCTATAATTTTCATTTGATATTCTTCCTGTTAGAATGTATACTTCACCGAAATGTCATTCATCATAAAATTAAAAATCATAAACCAGCGACGATTATCTGTTAATACAAAAGATAATCATTTTTGTTTGGTTTCACTGCTGTACCTTTACATTAGACCGCTTTTCGGTGTTAAATTTGAGATGATTTGGTTGATTTGATTTAAATTGTCACGCTTTTAAATTTTGCAAGAAAAACTGTGAGGAAGAAGATTTTATTCTTTTAAATCATCCAGAAACTTCAAATAATCTTGAAATAAAGCTTGTCTTTAATTTTTTGTTTTATTTACTATTACAGTAGATTTTAGATTTTAACATTACCAAAAAAAAATCTCCGTGAATATGGCGAAACCTTGAATTTGGCGAAATTAGAAATTAAAGTGGAAAAAGTATTTAAGTTTAATTTATAACGTATTTAGTAGTGGAAACGTTTAGTATCAATAAATTTTGATCACAAGATGTAATTATCAAAGCTAACTGCACACAAAGGATCGATTTCAATTCAAATTATTCTTCTCTATAGCAATTTTAAGATTTTTTCTTGACATAAAACCATGTAGAAAATCAATTTGATAGCCTTAAACTAAATAAAGTCAATTATTTTGATTTTATGGAAATTTAGCAGTCGTTATCTCTTATGTCGATTTTCAAAAATTATTCGAAGAAAACAGCATCCAAAAATTTTCTTCTGCCAATTTTAAATTTCAATATTTTAATCTTCACATTTTCGATTCACTAAAAAGTAATTCAAAATATACATTCTGAATCCATTATAAATATTCAAAATGGCAGGATTTGACTGCTAGAGCTTTAAATAATTTCATGAAATGTTTTTGCCAAGGTTTTTTGAATCTACAAACTCATGAGCTATGAAGGAGACAGAGTCGATCTGGGGTCTTCTTTTGACTTTCTCAATCCCTGCAAACTTAAAAGCTTCGATTTGATTTCAAACTCATTCAAGATTTTTTACAGAATTTTTATGTAACGTTTACATTTTGCGTTGTTTTTATTCTTCATTCTACGGTTAAAATAAGCAGTCAAGAATGCTCGAAGGGATTTTCACATTTTTCTATGTATACCATCGAAAATCTTATCTGGGGTTCAAGTTAGATTATTTGTGGTTAGTAAGGTTAGGTTTGTTCACAAGAAATGTTGAGCAAGAACAGGGTTAATTAAAATCAACGTGAAATTGTTCTAAACTTCCAGTACTGTTTTGGTTGTTTTGAAGCTCTGCAAAAAATTATATTAGGTACTTTTTTCTGCAGTCAGGAATTAATATGATTAGGAGTGTTTCTACCCTGTTCCTCAATCTTTCAGATTTTTACTCTTCCAAAATTATTTACCCTGAGAATAATTTTCCAATACAAAATGAACATCCCTCTTCGTGGCCAAACTACCAGCCAAACCATCCGATAGCTAATAACTCCATCGATCAATTCTTTCCAACAGCAACACAAACCATGTGGGCGAAAAACGTAAAATAAAACCTGGTCCTAACTTTATGAAGAGAACACAAGCGCTTTGTATGAATTTTTCATCATTATTCAGATAAGCGCATGAAATTCAATATTGTCTAAGTATCGGGAAGTTTTGTTGTGCTCAAGCACAAGATTTTATTTTTTCCAATCCATTGTTGGTTCTGTTCTTTTTTTTCTACAACTTTGTTTCATATTCCTCTGCATTTCCCATCTGTTAAGAGTGTAGGTTTCGGTGGAGAATAGAATTTTCCCCGAAGCACCACCCATTTATGATGGATGTGTGAACTGCATAACATATATGAACGTGTGTAACGTATGTTTATGGACTTCCATCAAAATAAAAAGTTAACTCTTTGGGTGGCAACCAGCAAAGCAAAACAACGAGGCAGCTTTTATCGATAACCACTCGCGCAAAAGGGGGAAATTGGGTGAGGTTTTCCAGATTAAATTGGATCCCACGGGAGGGGTTGACCGAAGCCGGCTAAAAGATTTTCCTTTGAGCACCGTTCATAGGAGCAATAAATTGTTGGAGGTTAAATTGCAGATGAAGGTCAAAAGAAAGACTTTGATATCACAAATAAATAACGTATGGTATCACGGTTTGCCTACATTTTGTTTTTTCAGAAATCTGAACTGAAAGTTACATCTTGCTATGGGTAATATGCAACACGCATGGTTTTGGTTTATTCAAATTTAGGTATCTTGCAAGCCTACTCTGCCTATGCCAGTGTAATACCCCTAGATGTATGCAATCCTAAATTCCAACCCAATTTGTGGAGCTCCCCGTGACGCATAAAGTGAGAAAATATGTGAGCATGACTGGAAGGAGGTAACAAATCCTACCCGATTTGACAACGGTGTGCTTTCATCGTCGTTGGCGAAACATTTCAGACTTCCTTCCTCACCCCCACGAAGACGCTCCAAGTCCAATATCGCATGTAACAATCAGAGGGAGCACGCAAATCTTCTCTAAGCGCTCTGCTGTTAGTATGTATCATGGAAGGGTGGGTGTCGCATCTCGTCAGACTCCTTCAGTCCTTCCTGTCTTGAGCTCTGAGACTGTTCCTTTAACGGATACGGTGCTGGCTGCGTGTCGTCGCTTAAGCGTCTTGGTTGTCGAGTTTCGAGCTCGCTCGGTTGGTTTTATGGCCGATTTGCTAAACTGTTGTCTCGTTAGCTGGTGGGAGCAGTTGATGTCAGTCTGAACGATTACGACTAGGGGAAAGGTTTCCTAAATGGGCCTATCGGGTTAAATGACCCTACGGCTGTTTGATGAAATGGCTGACTAGACAGCTTATCTGACTATTGCATTTTGAGGGTGATACGCTTAGAACATAAGGCAAGAAAGAATTTTATGAATTTACAAACTCAAAAAAAAATTAAAAATCATACAAGGTTTTGATACATTTTGATGTAATATTTCGACTTTTGAAAATTATACGTAAAGAAGTTTAAAACAAAAACTAGGATGGTTTTTGATTCTTACTCAAATGAACTTAAGAAATTCGTCATATTTCAGCTTTTGTGGACGATTAATAATGATTATATAGTGGAATAATAACGTGTTTTTGTATGCCCCCATCATGTTTGTAAAATGCCTCCATCCTAAAATAACAGGTTAAATAGTATAAATAAATGATTTTTATCACTGAACCTTCAAATATAAGCTCTGAATAACATCTTAAGAGAGAATTGAAGATCTAAAAACAGATTTCATAAAGTTTTTCTCATGGATGAACTGCCTCCATAGTATGGCAACCCTAACTTTTGTTTTATTTCATAAAATTATAATATACAAAGATTTTTATAAAACTTCAGCTTTGTCGTACGGAAATTATTACTTTCTAGCAGTTTCAATGGAATTATACGGAAATATTGCCCGAAAAACAGAAATTTTGTTCAAAACATAAATAGGCGCATTTAGCCCGCACGGTTTGAGGTTCGGCATTTTAGACAACATTTATGATAAAATCAATTTCTTGGAAACAGAAGAAAATTTTAACATAAAAATTACTCCAATGTATAGAAAACAGATGCCTGCACACGTGTATATAGTTTTTGTACACATATTCGATGTGATAATTGATTAAATCAGTGTTCTGCTTAATAGGCGCATATAGCCCGCTCCTCCCCTACAACACGGGAAGACGATAGATTCCTGACTCGGTCGGTCGCAAAATTTGTGGAGTTGGAGAAATGTTACGGGTTCGTATTTTGGAAGTTGCTGTACCCTAACAGCAGCAATGCCAGTGGGTAGGTGTTCGTGTCTCGGAGTTTTCCGCAATCCCAGACTGCATTTTATGGTTGATTCGTGACTAATGAAATTGATTAAATTGCGAATAAATATGAAGTGTGGTCTGATGTGAGTGGTGGTTTATGTGCTCATGAATCCGAGAGATCATTGAGCCCGGAACAAATGATTACCAAATATTAAGTTTCATAATTGGATATGTGCTCTTTGGCTTTATGATATTAAAAGTCAAAGCTTTGAAAATAACCATTTTGGATTTAAGCCTAGGTGGCTTGCTCGCTTGGGGTGCAACTATTTTCTGCATGCTTACTTTACAATTAAAATTACCCTTCTCACAGCAAAAACTAATGTCACGAAGAACGATGTAATTTCTGGAGACGATGTAGTATTAAAGATATCTGTTACTCTAAACGATGTAGACAATGCGAATACTAAGGGAAAGTGGAATAATGAGAAAAACAAATGTTAAAAACTGAAAAAAATACTGCGTGAAGTGTTATATCACAACATTCTATGTACCTAATATCCTATCAAGTAGTCAATATTTTCCTCAGTTGACGTTAAAATTGTATTCCTTTCAAAAAGTAAGAATCAGATTACAGACTTCAGCTGTATTTGTTTGGCTTGTAAGTACTACCAACATTATTTTGGCAAAATTAAATAAAAATGAAAGCAAATCTATAGCTGGAAATTCGCATGAGCGGTACAAAAATGATTCAATGATTTCAAACAGCCGGATACGTCAAGACGACGTAATATCAAGTAACATTTGCGACTCAAGTTATGTGCAGGAATTTGATGTAGTATCACAATTCTTGTTTGCTGTGTAGGGCTCGGAATTGATTTTATCCTTTATTCTGTATATCTTCGTAGTTAATGTTATTTCAATGTTTGTTCTAATAGATAACCATTAATGATGTTAGTATACAAAAATAAACATAGGCATGAAGGCATAGAATTGAAAGAACTAAGCGGGGTGGACAACCGTGATAAATGACTGGAAGCAGTCACAATGCCTTGACCGAAAGAAAGGTCAAATAATAAGTACACGATGCATGGCGAGGAAGTGTCCGAATAGCCAGCCGAAGCAGAAGTTGTGTCGGAAGATGATCAGCACACCGCCTCCACCACAAAAGGCAAAACTACCGGAAATCGCTCGTTATCAACAATTCGACAAAAAATATTAAATTAAAATTCCGTAGTAATCAACTCGTGGAGCGATAAGCATAAGTCATAAGCAAAGTCGCACAATAAATGGCAACTATTAATGTAATCAGAAATAAATATTTCAAATTATTGAGTTTACGGTATTTGGTAATGCGGGATGTTTTTTAATGCCGGTCTACATACTCACACAGCGCTCTGTGCATCATACGACAATACCCTTGCTGGCTTATTGTTAATATTCTGCTTTGTCTTGTGATGGAATATGTTATGTTTGGTTTCTATTTTGCAATGCGGTTACGCTCTGGAAGGACAATGCCTGCGAAGAGAAAGCTTGTAAGTGCCGATCTGGCATATAATGTTATGCCGATGATCCCACCTCCGAGAAAGTTCATGATTGGAGTAGAGTTTGGTTTGTGGGAGTACATAATCAATTTATGTTAGTTTTTGGGATTTAGAATTCGTATTAAAATTTATTCTTAATACTTAGTAAGATTTTCAACTAAGATTTTTGATCCACTCAAGTTATTATTATTTTGGAAATTAATTTAAATTTAAATTCTGAAGTATATTTTTAAAGCAGAACCCTGTCAGTTCTAACTTGGACATTTTCCACTCATTTAGTTTTTATTTTGAGGTTTATTGTTTATTGTTTAATGTTTAAAACATCAACGGATCACATGTTGATCCTAATGACTACACTATAACTAACAAATTAAAACTACACTATAACTAACAAATTAACTAACAAATTAATATCAACATAAAACTACACAATACTTGATACACTTAGAATTTTTCTTTGGAATACGTTCCTTGAGACGTCGAAGTCGAAATGTTCGGAAAACCGATTAAAAGTTTTTAGAATGCCGATGAAAGCGCTGTTAGCCCCGTAATTGTTCAGGCGAATAGGAACGTAGAGCTGCAGGTGCTGGTTTCGTAATCCTCGTGGTCGTACGCTGAGAGGTATGGCCTCCAACAGTTCGGGGCAGTCGATTCTAGATGTTAGAAGGTCCGCTACAACTAGAGCACGTGTAGCATTTAGGCGTACTTGAAGCGTATCTAAGCCTATGAGACGGCAGCGGTTTACATAGCTTGGTAAACGAAACGGATCTTGCCAGTTTAGGTGTCGTAGAGCGTACCGCAAGAAACGGCGCTGGATAGCCTCGATTCTTTCAGCTCCATTCTGGAAGAAAGGACACCAAACAGCTGAAGCGTACTCAAGAATAGAACGAACTATGCAACAATAAAGACTTCTCAGGCAGTTTACGTCTTTGAAATCTTTGGCCATACGAAACAAGAATCCAAGGCATCGAGAAGCTTTGTCAACAACATAATTCGCATGAGTCTTGAACTCCAGCCGTCGGTCGAGAATAACGCCCAGATCGTTGATATGGTCCACCCGGATGATGGGTTGGTCTCCGAGGATGTACGGGTGCTTACGGGTAAACGATATTACCGAGCATTTACTGCGGTTCATGGGCAAGCAATTGATATCGCACCAAAAGCGAGTGAGTTGCTGTTGCAGGAAGATGATGTCGTCTTGGCCGTTTATGGTGTGAAAAAGTTTCAGGTCATCGGCATATGTGAGCTTTGTGCCACCGAGGTGCGAGAGTAGGGTAAGTGTTCCTAATATGGCATGTGTACCTAATGTTAACATACTGTTCGATTTTGCCTGTTTTTGGCGTTATTTTTCACTTATCACAGTTATCGAAAAAATGATAATGTAAAGGATCATGTGAACTTTCATTTTACAAACAAATTAGCTTTCTAATTCACAAGATTTTCGGATTGTTTCCAAGTATGTCCAAATTGAATGGAATTGTTAGCAAATTTCTTAAAAACCACCTGTTTAGAAATAGAAGATTAAAGCTGAATTTGTCAACCGATTTTTTTGAAATTTTTTGTCGGATTGTTTTTTATCATAATTTAAGTAATAAGTATGTTAGAACGATGTTTTGTTCGTGTAAAAACTAAAAAAAGCATATGTCCACAATTCGGAACACTATTTTCAATGTGTTCCTAATTATGGACATAGTCAAAGTTTTCCAAACTATATCAAAGTCATAGAATGTATTTGAAATAAATTTGATTGAAAGAATTGTGTTTTAACATAATTTCCAACGATCTGTTGAAATAAACTGTTTTGAGCTAATAAAACATGATTTTTTTTTACTTCAGTATACCTCAAAGCTTAAAATGTTGAAAAAATATTTTCGCCAGGTTGTAAGGAACGCATCTTTCGCGACAGAGAAGGAAACCATCAAGTTACAGAGAGCTTCTTAACGAGAACAGAATCAAAAAGAAAAATAAAAAAAAATCTCAATAAAATACGTTGTATACCGTCTTTTGGGGCATCATGCAACACTTTTCAACTTCAATTGCTTCTTAAACCCTAATGTCCACTGATAATCCTACCGTTTGTACATTAAAAGTTTTAAGGTTAATGGGACATCAAATTAACGTAGTCAGAAAAATAATTGGTTTCACCAGTTATTTTTAAATTTACATAACATATGATTTTCACCCTACTAAGAAAAAGGGGTATCTAAGTTGCAAAAACCTTTGTTTTTAATGAAAAATCAAACAAAAAAATTTGAAAAGTTTTTGACATGTTTGTGATGTCGTTACGCATAAAGCACGATCTCCAGTTATTTAAGATTTTGTTAGAATTAAAGTTTATATTTTTTCTTTTAAAAGAAAGCAGAAGGGTGCTGATGCTGGGATAAATAATACTACAAAAATTTTACATCATATTCTAGCATATGGAAACAAGATTTAAACTGTGAACCATTGATTTGCATGTCGATGCATTTTAGCCCAGACTGATAACGGAATTTTAAAAATATGTATTTTAAAAAATTAAATTATTGTTCGAAAAATATTCACACACCAACAGTGTTGATGTAGGATAAAAAGTTCCATATAAAGTTTGTAGGTAATATCACTAAGTCAATCCGTCCCATTGTGTAAAGTTTTTTACGACATCAAAAATGTAAAAATTTCGATGATTCGAATTTTCTATGAGATTCAAAAACTTCATAAAATTCTCTCACGATTTGAGAAACTATGGCATTATCGTTTTTTTTATCATTAAACGATAATTTTAGTCAATTATATTAAAATAAAAGTTAAATAAGTGTTGTGGTACCCAAATGACATAATTAATCAGCGCGTTCAGTCTGCTCATTTATTAAATCAATTAAACTTTTATTGTCCGTGCCGTCATTTAAGAACAAGAAATCTTTTCATTATAACCCCTACTCGAACTGATTATGAAAAATATAGTCCAATGAATTGTTTAATGTATAGTTATAATAAACATTATGAGAACATAGACTTTACTATGTCAAAACAGCAGCTGAAAAAAGGTTTTTACGGTAACAGGCACCGAAGATCCTGACTTTGTAAATGTAAAAAACTCACTATTATTAAGCTTACTTGAAAATTGTAACCCCTAGCATTAAGTTATTTTATATGTAGCCTACAATGTTTGGCGAAATAAATAAATAAATAAATGTTGCATCTAACAATGCTGTTGCATGATGCTCTGTTTAACTGAACTTATTTGTATCCATTACAATGAATTGTCTACTTTTTGAAATATAATAAATGTATCCATTGGAAAAGGTAAAGTTTGAATTTAAATGAGCTTAATATTCACTATTTTCTTCAAAACTTGCGTAAAGGAATATTGTGTAGGATTTAAATAGTTCTTATTTCCCTATCCATATTCCAAAAACGTTGTTATATTTATAAAAAGGTGAGTTTTAAGATTTTTCTGAATATTAAAAAAACAGACCCATATGCAAAATCAGGAACAAAAAGTGTAATATTTGGGTACGCGGATACATTTTTCCTCATATGTTAACATTAGGAACACCCATATGTTAACATTAGGAACAATTAGTGCCATATTAGGAACTTCGACACACTTTATAAAACATGATATTTTTCGTAAATTAAGGCTTGAAATGATTATTTCAGAGCAAAACAGAGTTCAGAAAAAAATTTGGAACTTAGTTATCAAAAAATTGTATATCTAAGTATTAAAGATTCGGCGCAATAATATCAAATCTAAAAACCTCTGACAAAATATAGCGAAATTAGGCTCATTTACCCTAAATCATTAAAATAGATCACGAAAATAATCGGTCCCAAATGACTTCCTTGAGGCACTCCTGAGGAGGCAACGATCTGCCTAGAAAAGAATTCACCAGTACGAACGGATAACTTTCGTCCAATTAAGTAACTCCGGAACCAATCCAGAAGCCCAAACGTTCGAGCTTTGCGATTGCAATATCGTGGTTCACCTTATCGAACGCAGCACAGAGATCTGTGTAAATGGCGTCTGTTTGAGTTTTCTTGGCAAAGCTGTCCTGCACAAACGATGTAAAACTCAGTAGGTTTGAAGTCGTGGATCGTTTAGACATCAACCCGTGCTGATAGTTGGAGAAGTGATGCTTGCAAAAATTGGATCCAAAACAATCAGTTCAAACAGTTTGGCGATCGCGCATAAAGCGGAGATTCCGCGGTAGTTGTTCACATCTTTCTTATCTCCTTTTTAGTGGACAGGAAACATGTGAGCTTCTTTCCACAATGAGGGAATGATTCCGCAGTCCAGCGATGATTGAAAGATGTGCCTTATAGGTGTCGCTTCAAAAAAGTAGCTGGTATACCGTCCGGGCCCGTAGAAGATGATTTTTTTAGCTTAGCTGTCGCTTTTAGGATGGCTGCATCGTCGACCAGAATACCATTCAAAGATGACCCTAGGGGTGATATATTTCCGACAGCTCTGGCCAGTTGCTCCAAGGAAATTTCCCCAATTATGAAAATACTAGCTGACCCGTTGTGCTTTGCTACACCTTCCGAAAATAAGTGTGATTTGTAAAAATTTATTCAAACTTAGATTTTAGAGAGCATTTGGGGTATTTTTTGGAGTTGAAAAAAAGCTATAGAAATTTAAAAAAATAACGATGGAAAGAATTTTCAATAACCATTTTCGAACAGTTTTCACCATCCTCGCCTAAGAAGCAGTTTAAATATCTATCCTTTTCGCGCCTAAATAAAGTTAAAAAAATGTTTTGCCATATTCCAAACTCGTTGACATGAGACATTATAGCTTGAAGTTTTCCAAAACAGCACTTATCATGGTAATGAAAAATATTTTAATTTAGTTATGTATTAAATACAGTGCAAAGTTTTTTTTTTAATAAATTTAATACGGCAAAAAATATAAATATTCAAAAAAACATCATTTGCAGAAAGTCAAATATTAAAAAATGCTGGCAAAAACAAACTTTTAAGTTTACATTTGTGGCGTATATTTGGGCAAGTGTCAATGCAAAGCTTATTTACAGATGCGTCAGAGTAATGGCTTTAAAGTGGATTTAATACGTATTCCTGTTTTTTGGTCTATCAAGTTTCACTGATATATCTGCAGTATTTCTGGAGTATAAATTTATGTTTTTATTCCACTTTTAACGAATGTCGTTCAAAGGGAATGGCAAAGGTCATTTACAAAGACATTTAAGAATACTCCTTCTGGTCTTCCCAACATATTGAATCATTTTGAAGATGAATTTCTTAAAAGTTCGATGTTTGCCCTTGCCCCTCCATGTAAGTTGACAGGAGGGAATATTGTTTTTAACACTTTAAGGGTATACTGAAAATTTCTCATAAAAATGTTGCGTCCAGTTAAATATCAGTTCTAAAGTCTCGCTTTTCAAAAACGAAGCGAATCGAAAGTCTCTTTTTCTTATCTAAGTTTGTGGCATATCGGCGAATTGAAAATCTAATTAGAGAGCAATTAAGACAGATATGAAAATTGATAGGTGGAAAGGTCAAAGCTAGAGCGCTTTGGGTAGAAGAAACGAATAGATGGTGAAACTGTGAGCTAGGGCATTGTTTCTTATCGACAGCATGACTGCTTGTGTGATTCTTTACCCAGCACCTGCTGGCTGTTTGTAGTAAGTGACGAAGAAGCCACATTGCTACCCACAACCAGCTCAGATGGGTCGAACACATGAGGTTGCGTTCGACCGGGCATGTGTTCGACCCATCTGAGCTGGTTGTGGGTAGCAATGTGGCTTCTTCGTCACTTACTACAAACAGCCAGCAGGTGCTGGGTAAAGAATCACACAAGCAGTCATGCTGTCGATAAGAAACAATGCCCTAGCTCACAGTTTCACCATCTATTCGTTTCTTCTACCCAAAGCGCTCTAGCTTTGACCTTTCCACCTATCAATTTTCATATCTGTCTTAATTGCTCTCTAATTAGATTTTCAATTCGCCGATATGCCACAAACTTAGATAAGAATATATCCCAGCGGCGATCAAAATAAGATAACAAAGTCTCTTTTATGCAGCCATGTAACACAAAAACACTTTTCATGTTAAATACGTACTTGAATTGGTATGTAATAAAAAAGTACGATGGTTTGTTTAGATATATTTAAAATAAAAAGCTCCCAGTTTCATTTCTAAATTCGTTCAGTTGTATTTTTGGGCCGAAGTAACAATTTCTAGAAGAAAACATAATTTTTGTTTTTTTTTTAACAGAAAAAGTTGAACGTTTGAACATGTTCTAATGCTCCATGAATGAAAAGTCGAATGCTACCTACATTAACACGAACTAAATATGGAAGTATCTTTGCGAATCTTTCAATTGGTTATGATTCGATTTATAAAATACTAGAGATGTACCGAATATTCGGTCGGCCGAATATTCGGCGCCGAATACCGCCAAAAAACCGTTAAGCCAAATATTCGGCTCACCGAATAGTTGAGCTAGGTATTCGGCCGAATAGGCCGAATAGGCCGAATATTTATTTTTTTAAATTTAAACAAAAACAGACTTGTCAAATTTTTCAACTGATGTTGGTTAATTTATAAAATATTCAAAAGAAATGTTGAAAAAGCTTTAAAATAATCAAAACCTTAAGGTTTATATAAAAAATTTTAGGTGTACCCGTGTATTTTTTACTGTAGATAGTTTAATATATCGATTATACTTCTTGATATATCCAGGCTTGTCAATAAACTCTATAAAGAATTCGAGAAAAGTTAAATCTGACCGGAATGGACGCATATTTTTTTTAACTTTACAGACTTTTACCCGGGTTTATTCAGATTTTTTTCTAAATCAAATAAAAAAACTCAAATGTTTCTTTGAAATTTTTTAAATTTTGCGAACAAAACGATTATTTAGAGTAAATTTATTCGTTAGATACGATTTGAACACTGCTGTTGTGATTCGACGAAAACTTTAAATTTCAATTAATTTTATTTCTTTTCCTTTTGTATGTTTGAGAATGATGCTTAGTTTCTGTTTAGATTTTCCTTTATTATTACAAGTTTTTCAAAGAATCGTTCAGACCCGACCCAGTCGTGTGGATACGTGTCGTAGGTTAAAGATTCAAATTCAAATAGCTTGACACCTGTTTTTCAATGTTTTGTCCCAGATTTCACTGGAACCCAATCTCTTTTGTGATAAACGTCCTAGAAAGGACAAGTTATTTGATGTCCTTCAGCTAATGGTGACATTTTGAAAATAAAATAGATCTTTACTTAAAAAAAATCTGATCAATTATACAGCTGGTTGGAAATAATCGACTTAAAACATGAGGGGCATTAAGATGGCAGCAATAGAAGAAAAATGAATTTATTGTTTTGGATTTCTATTGAAAATTCAACAGAATATTCGACCGAATATTCGGCCGAATATTCGGCCGAATATTCGTTTGGCCGAATAGTTGAAAAGGTCACTATTCGGTATTCGGCCGTTCGCCGAATACCACTATTCGGTACATCTCTATAAAATACCAATCCGTGTCACATCTAGGCGTCATTTATTACCACGTGCAATTAAGCAAGAAAAACACACATCTAGGTTGCATATTGCCTCCACGTGCAAAAGAAACATAGATACTTTGTTGAGAAACAGGCGCCTGATTGTTAAATTTTTCCAGCGATCAATGAACAGTATGCTTTAGATACTATACACTTACGACGACGTTTGCTTGACCATAGAGACGAAAAACAAAACCCTCAAATAAAAGAAAATCTCTAAAAATTGATGCCATGACTTTTCAATTTAAGATTTTGGCAAAAAAGAAATGTATATGTTATAATGTCAATCTGGGTCTCATCTAGGCGTCATTTATAATCATGTGCTGTACAAATGAGCTAGGAATCAAGTAGAAAAAAAATCACATCAAGTCTTCATATCGCCACCCCTTGCATTCTTGGTTGAGAAATACGCGCCAAAATATTCCCACTGATCAGTATGCTATGCCATGGTTACCATCCTTTTGCGACGTTGGCTCGACGCCTTGACGTTGGAGACGAAAAACAAACCGCCAAAGGAAGAAAAAAATTCGAGAAAATGGATGTCATGACTTTAATTTGTTCCGAAAAACTACAAATTTTGTATGGAAGCTCCCCCTCCCATAAGTCGGATGGAGTTTTGACTGTTACAGAAACCATCCCCGGCCTCAAAAACCCTCAGATGCCAATTTTGACGATGATCGGTTCAGTAGTTTCCGAGTCTATAGGGAACAGACAGACAGACAAACATTCATTTTTATATATATAGACTAGAAAATTTCTCGGCAAAAAGTTCACAAATTTCTGGATTAGAATGTGATGTGTCGCTGTCAAGGAACATGTAAGACGGAAGCCCTGGTTCTTTCCGTTGATTTTTAACGTGCCTCTAAAAATATTTCGGACTGGTCTTGAAATTCCTTTGTAACCGGTTTAGATAATTAAAGTAGCTACGCTTACTGACTTTTTTATTAGCAGAGTTTAGTTTGCGGTATCCTCCCTTAGTGTAAGGGGATTTGTGCTTGTTGTAGTTTCGGAGTGCACGTTTCTTGGCCGTCTTCAGTCGCTGCAGTTTCTTAGTGCCCCAGGGAGCCCGTAGATTTGTAGCCACCCTACGTTTCGGAACATGGCGATCAATGATGTAGTTGAGAATGTTCGAAAATGTCTCAGCAGCTGCGTTGGGATCAGAAGGATCGAGCTCAACTTCAGGTTGTGCATTGAATCAGCCCAAGCAACCAAAAGTCCCATAAAACAGGTACAAAAACGCTTACTCAGCCCCATCATTGATATGAAGTACGTTCTATGCAGCTCAAAATTTAAGTTCTTATTGCTACTTTCAAGTTGCAAAATAAGTCTTAATGATTTTTTATTCAGCTTCCAGTGGCTATCTTATTCAGCTTTAAAATGATCGCAAGTGAGAAAAAAATCTCTCTCTCTCTCAACTGAACCCTTGGCTTCGGTTCATATCACCTTCTCTTGATTATTTACTGTCTTCTGTACCGGTGCCATGATGCCGGATTACAAACTCGACAATTTGCTCAATTGCTTCTTTCCTACATTTCCTACATATGTTTATCGGACTAGAAAGGTCACTTAATTACTAAAATCCATATTGAAAAAAAACTTGGCCGGCTTGAGGATCGAATCCTGACCTTCGTGGTGAGAATCGAACACGCTTCCACAAGACCACGCTTAGATGTTTTTCTAACTGAAACTAAAACTCGAAGTGGTGATTTGATTTTGAAAGCACATCAAAGCACTTTTTGTGGCTTACCAAATCTAGTTTTGAGCACTTTTGTGCCCTTTATGTGACTTACCAAATCGCGTTTTGAGCCCTTTTGTTCCCTTTATGTGACTTGAGTCCCGTATAACGTACGCAACTTTCAAGTTTGTTAATAAGTACATATAGTTCCATAATGGGAATTGGGCAAAACTAGTCCCACGTTCATATCAATCACTTTTGCCACTTTCAAGTTCATTAATGAGTACATAAAGTTCACTAAAGGGAATTGGGCAGTTGATTCTCTTTGTCAGCCAATATGTAACTTTCAATGCCTTCATTCAAGTAAATATGGGACTTTTGGTTGCTTGGGAGGATATGTCTCTCGAGTTTGAATAAACAATCAGCAGTTTGTTTTCTAAATTTCTGACTTTTTTACTTATCTTTTAACGTTCCATTTTAAATTCTATATGATGCGGAATAATGATTCTGATATTTCCCCTTATTCAGTCGTTTCAATGTGTCCATAAAATTATCAAACTTTTTTTTATCATTGTTGGGATCTATGGTTCGGTTATCTATGAATTTCTTCAATAAAATTTTACTGTTTTTTAAGCTTCTTTATAAAAATCGTGATACGTAGAAGCTTGTTTTGACAATAGGTTCATTAGATCAGTTTTCGAACAAACTGCTACCACTTTGTCATTGACTTAAAAGAAGATAAAATATCACCTTCGGCCCCGAAGACTTAATCTGACCGTGGAACTGCCACTCACGTTTAGATAAGAAAAAAACATGTTAGTGGTGCATAAATTAAGAGGTAGAAATATGAAAATATTCCAAAAAATTGAGAATTAAAAAAAAAACAAATTAATTTTTAGTTTTATGCAACTTTCTAGACCTTCTAATTTATCCCCTTGTTTTTTTCCTTCAATTTTTTTTTTCAATTTGTGCATGAAGCCTAAATTTTTCCAATACTTTTAAAGCTTGATGTATCAGCCTACAAAAAAATAAACCATCCGTCTTCGATAAAAAACAATAAAATACTGAAAAATCATAAAATTTTCATTTGAAAAATTGTATTATTACTGAATAATTAGTCAATATTTATAAAACTAAGCTGATAAATGATTCATTAAAAAAAAATCACAAAAACCTTACTAAATTTATTTTTTTAAATCGCAATTCTACGATTCTTATGGAAATATCATTATAAAGTCATTGGAAAATTTTTAATAAACTTTCCATAAAACCAGGTCTGCAAAACCATGCATTTTTATGTTTCACATGAGCTTCTCTTCTATTTGAATTCATATCCATCAATAGTTTTTCAATACAACCTCGCTAAATAAGTTTTCTTTCTGCAAAACACCCATTATTTTAAAAAAAATAGAATTGAAGTTGGCTTTCTGAAGACTACAAAAGTTACAACCAAAAAGTTTAAGAAGTGTCTAAAAGCTCATCCTAGCTTCAAACTTTCCTGAAATATTGCGTAAAGAAGGTACATTTCTCGACAGGTTAAGTGAGGCTCTTGAAGAGCTCTTTTGAGAAAACACGCTTTTCAATTGTTGTGTCTGGACATTTTCCATATATTTGTCAAGAATTTGTATTCCTCATGCGAATGTAAAAGTATGTAAAAAATGCTAAAAATACAAAAAAAATCATCAAATATAGTTGGATATGTGGCATCATTAACTCAAAATCGATAATTTTGTTACTTCTACCACTTTGGCTCTGAGAGCCTCAAGTAGAATAAAGAAACATAGTTTTGAAGCATTACATTCCAATTTTTTTTTCAATTACATGAAACAATGGAAATTTAACATTTTAACGATTTAACATTTTTGTGCAATGTAGATAGTATGCAAATATTTTAGGTGCATGATTCTCTATAATTTCACTTAAATACAGTGAGCGAAATAAGAATAGCACCACTATGTGTTTTGCTTGTAACAATATGAATGATTGAAAATTACGAAAATTTTCTTCCACAGTTTGTTCTGAATTGCTTAACGGATAAATTAAGCATTAGTTTACTTTTTTTGGACGTAGCAATTGGCGTTGAGGACCAAAAATGTGAAAAAAGGGTGCGAAATAAGAATAGCACCACTTGAGTTTTTCAACAAAAACAAGATTATTTTTAAAAATTTACTGTGTGAAAGTGAATAATAATGCTTTTACGAGTTATTTGAATAGATAACTGCATTTTAAGAAGTTTTCCAGAATTCCAAAGGTTTTAAAAGGTATTAAAAAGGGTTTTAAGAGATGCTCCTCTAGAGTTAAGGAATTTGATATTTGAGTTGTAATTCTTTTCCAAACTTCTTACTTTCTTCATTAAATGACGTGAAATGATGAAACAAATATTCGGCATTGACTTTGAATCAGAAAAAATAGGTTGGAAATAAAAAACTTTGATTTTGTTAAGTAAACCACACTTTTTCCAGTTTCAAGTCGTAGATGGCAGCACTATCTTGCAGTTAAAGCCAAATTTAGTCTCAATATTGATTTTCCAGGTTTGTTTAGGCTCGTATTCATCATTTTGAGGTATTTTCCCATCACAGTTTTGTGGAAGTTCACGCTGCAGAAAGCTTTTCCGGATTTGCAAAAGAATCACCAGCACAAAAATGTACAGCTGCCAAAATTCCTGCTCATCTCAACTTCCTATTCAATTGCAAATAATATCAAGAATAATGCTAACCGTCTGGTCTATCAAGTTACATCGCAAAGTATAACTTTATTCTGATAATCGGTCCAAAAAATTCACTTTTAGTGACCTTTACGCAATTCTTATTTTTTCGGATTTAGTGAATTTCTAAAGCGTTCACAAGGTACATGTATTAATTTCTTGACCAAAATCATCCAGCACTCCTTAATTATTCCCGAATATTCGAAAATGAGCATGTATTTGGTTAAATGACAAGATAGCAGTGTTCCGAATATCACTCATTTTCAATGAATGTTTCTGATTGCACTTCGCACCTGAACGTACAACGGTCGGGTTTCGTTATTGATTGCTACTGGACCTACCCGACCATCGATCGTTCAATTCATCGCTAAAATACAGATCACCTCGCACGATGCTTGCTGTCAAAACAGTGCAGCACCATCATCAATTTGGAATCTCACCAATGCGCAATGCATATGGCGAATCTTGTTGGTCTTCGATCAGGAGTGAATGGATCAGGTAGTGAGTGAGTGATACATGAAGCCGATCATTAGCGTATTTTGTTTGATTTGATATATAGCAAATTAATAAATTTATTTGTTGTTATAACGTTTTTTAACATCAGTATGATCAAAATCAAATTGAAGTTGTGTTTGTGAGGGAAAGATGTTTACTTTCGCCATGTTTTTCAAATTTTACAAGTTCTCTTATTAAACTGTCGTCCGTCACGTTAAAACTACTGAGAATTTAAGGTGTCCCGCACAACTGTTTGATTTTTCTCGTCCTGCAAAAAATAATTTTGAATTTCATATAATTCAGGCAGATACTGAGTGAGCTACATTCAGAATGGATCAGTTTGTATCTCGCTCATCTCCGATATGGGATGTTTGCTAAACCGATGATTCTGAATGATGCGACTCGGTTTGCATAGCTGATAGGAGCGCTGATCGAGATTGCATACCAGCCAGGCGAAGCAGTTGCGAGAGGCGCTATCCCATTATACAATCTGAATGTTTCCAACAGGAAACGCATCCTGAGTGTTTGTTTTGATTGATTTTCGGAAGACTGCAAGATAGTGCTGCCATCTTAAAACTAGAGAAATAGTATTTGACTATTAAAAAACATTAGTATTTTTGAATTCCAACCTGCTTTTTAGATTTAAACTCAGCCTCAAATATGTGTTGCATCATTTTGCATCATACTTATGAATGTTTATGAAGAAATAAAGCAGTTTGATAAAGTTTTATAGCTCAAATATCAAATTCCTTAAAGCTCAATCATTCATATTTTTACAAGCAAAACACATAGTGGTGCTATTCTTATTTCGCTCACTGTATTTCAAATTTTTTCAGCCTCGTAAATTTGACTGTAATTTAAACAATAATTAACATTTCGATTACTATGCGTCAAAATTAAAAATAGGCAAATATTTACCAATATGATTCAGGTTGAAATTTCCTCATTTCATCCTCATTACTGGGATGAATTTCCAAATCTCACAAATCATCAATTTTCGACAATCTTTCGATCCTACAAATAAATGTGAAAAGGCAACGTTGACGCAGCCATTTGCAAGCCCAAATTTGCCGCCGCCCTTGGCGTAGAGAACAGCCTTCAAGTCTTCTAAGCCAGGGGGTGTGAGATCGAACCCCGGTCACGGCATACATAGTACACTTTCGGTGGGTTGGTGGCTTTAGCATTTGTAAGATGCTAACCATCATATCCTCGAAAGATATACGCTTTAGAGTTAAGAAAAAGAGGAATCTCTTCGAGGAAACATCATGTTTCATTGAGATCCTGTATGTGTTTGTGTTCGTTTTTAAAAAAAAAAAGAAAAAAAAAGAAATTAAGATGCAAACGCATAGGTACTGATGTGAGCAACGAACCAAACTTCAATTTTGAATCGAAAAAAGCCTTCCAAATCCAGCACAATTTGAAAACAAAAATTGAGTTGCCCATTACCAGTCTTCTAACATAACATTTTCAAAATCAGGACTGTCATTCTACTTAGATTTAACGATTATTCGTTCTGTACGACGGCATGTTCGACATACAAATGGGCATGTAGGGAAGTTTTTTTTTTTGACTTTCCCATACACGTTCCGGGTTCAATCCTATGTGGTACATCTTTCTTCAATGAACACTTGGACTTCGACTTCGACTTTACTTCTGCTTCGAGCACCATCTGCAACATGGTACATGACATTGTTTTTACTCTTGCTGTAAAATGCAAAAGGAAACAGCAATGCCACATCACTTTGTTGTTGTTGTTGTTGCCGATGTGATTTCCTGCCCTAACCCTAGTTTTACCGGATGTGGTTCGGATGGGATTTTTTTTTCTTGTCGTTATCCAAAAGATTTCGCCAGTATGCAATCTGCCCTAGGACAAACAGAAATTTCACTCAAATTTTTCATCTAATCCAATGGTTTTTCACTTTGGCACGGATTTCCCCCAAACCCAGGAAGGGGAAGGGGCTGCCGAAAACAGCATTTTTTTCGGCCCTCCCGGTTTCCATTAACTTGCTCTGATGTGGAAAATGGGCGCCACTATTTCGCTTCGCTTATTTATCAACGTCAACATCACTGTCCTCATCATCATCAACATCATCGCCATAGTCGTGGCCATCACCATTTGCAGCTGCCATCAACATTTTCATCAGACATTTAGTGGACCCATTTTCGGCTCTCTATGATGACGTACTAGAACATCGTTCCGGTGTTAAATGGACCGCAGGATGGGGCAAAAAAATCCAAAAACGGATGACGGATATTGGACGCCGATTCGGATGAAAAGTGTTTTTTAGATTATTTTCAATGATTATTTTTTCAGGGAAAGCTTAGTTTATCGGTTTGAATTGCATTTATTGATACCGATTTCACTGATTGAATTAAAAAAAACGGAATTGGTTGACAGACCGGTAAAATATGGAATTGAATCTAGATCGGAAAAAAGCCTTTGGACTTTTAATGGAACAGTAGGGTTAAACACAAAATAAAGATTTGCAGTTAAGTCTTAACAAGGATTTTCATATTTCATAGTTTAAAACACTACCTACTTGCTATCTAATCTTCATTATATGGAATAATAAATAAAATTTCCCAGCATCCGGTTGCTGGTGATCCAGATCTAGATTTCCGAACAGCAAAAAGGAATGTAAATATGAAACTTTCTACCTTGTTGTTACCACGTCCCGGAACTCCTTCATTCCATGCCAATGTGTCCTCCGGAAGAAAAACTGCTAGAAAGTGCAGCGTGGGAGGTAACAATGAATGGGATAGAAAGTGTGCGAAAGTATAAAATTTCCGTTAGTGCAATCCATATCGTAGTGCACTCCAACTCTGAATCATAGTCCGGGAAAAGTTTTTCCGCCTCCCACTGCTCTGCCCACTGCCCGGGTGAAACTTTACGAGTGTTTTGCGATGTTTTCTTCTTGTTCGACTTTGAATTGAGATTCAACCCGGAGTTCATCTGGGTGTGTTTTGCTACATGGCTTTTTGTTTTATTTTCTTGGGTCGGAATTGTCCCGGCAAGTTTTAAACTATGACGATCGTAAATATAAAAATTAATAAAAAAAAACTTATTTTTGAAAGCTGTAAATGATATTATTGACAAAAATTGCCATTACCAATAAAATAAAATACTTTTTCTAACAAAAATTTTGTGCTTTAAAAGTAGAAAAGGAATTTAAAGCGCCGATGTGGTCTAGTGGATAGGCTGGCGCGAGTCTGGTATTGGTACGCCAGGCGTACTGGGTTCGATTCCCGGTATCGGCAAGAAAAACTTTTGGGTTCGAATCCCATAAGTGGCCGACAGGTAAGATGTGTTTCATTATATAACTGACTATATAATTGGAATGTTCAATCAGTTGCCAGCTGGCCAGGTATATACACGGATGCCGAAATACCTGTAAGTAAACTAGCCCACCTGATTGATTCGTTCTTCCAAAATATACCTACATCAACACACGCAATACATTCACCACATAACAGTTCATACGAAGCCATGGGGTCCGGGTATGGTGGCGCGCTGCATTGGAGATTTGTCGAACCTAATAATCTAAGGAATGTATGTGAACCCATACTTTGGCAGAAACTGCGGTGAATCCGTGCACCCGTGGTGGATTACCAACATACATACATACATAAAAGTAGAAAAAAGAACTTAACCAATATATCTTCTATTAAAAAAAAAATAATCACATATAGGATCTCTATGATACTTGACGTTTCCTCGAAGAGATTCCCTTTTTACTTAACACTAAGCGTACATCTTTCGGAGATATGATGGCAAGCATCTTACAAATGCTAAGACCACCAACCCACAGAATGTGTACTATGTATGCCGTGACCGGGAATTGATCTCATGACCGTTGTCTTAGAAGACTTGAATGATATCCTCTAGGCCTCTCGAGGCAACTCGAGATACCATACATCCAACCTTCGGGTAGTGCAAGCTCTTGTCTTAACCCTCCGATTTTCAACCTCCCTGTGGTGCTAGCTGGGATGCGAGCAACCTTAGCGGAGATCGGTGGATGCTTTTGTCGCATGGGAACTGAGATAGAGGGCTTCGTACGCGTCTGTTCTCCATGTCAGGAGCGGCGTGCGAAGTGCAACAACGCCCTGGTGGCGTTCGGGATCCAAAACAGCAACATAACGACGGTCCTCCTGCGAGATAGTGAGGTTAGCTGCGGGCTTCGGGAGTCCGTGACTTCAAAAGTACAAGCAACGAACAGTAAACAACAAATTTCAAATGGAAATCGGCAAAGACCCACGTGACTAACAGGGACCACTGATTGGAAATTTGGATCTTGGAACTGCCGATCTCTAAATTTCATGGGCAGTATCCGCGGGCTCTTCAACAGTTTGATGAGAACGTGAATACGACCTCTGCCAAAAACATGATTTCAAGATCGTCATCGGGGATTTTAACGCTTAGGTCAGCCAAAAGGAGGAATGCAAACTGACAATTGGAAAGTTCAGCGCGCACCAGCTGACCAACGAAAACGGCCTCAGACTTATCGATTTTGTCGCCTTAAAATTAATGGCCGAACGTAGTACCTTTTCCAGCACCGTCTCCCACAAAAGTACACCTGGAGATCACCGTTCCAAACGCAATCACAGGTGATCACAGATAAACTGGGGTAGTAGGTGCAACAACCCTAGGGGTCACAGTCTACTAGAGTCCTTCGCAAGACTGAAGGTTGAGCTGTGCAACACCGGATCCATCAGCACCTATCGCAAGCATGGAATACCAGACAGAACGTCAGTGTTTGATATCACCTTTGCAAGTCCATCAGTAAAAACTGACATGAATTGGAGAGTGTGTGACGACTATACACACAGCGATCACCAGGCGATACGCTATAGCGTAGGAGACCGAAATCCGGTAGCAGTAAGACAACTGCCAGTGCACGAGCGGAAATGGAAGACTAAAGTTTTCGACAAGGAAGTGTGCACCGAAGCTGTATACATGCAGGAGGCATCCCAGGTCCATAATGCTGAGCAGCTGACGAAAATGATGGTAGCGGTGTGCGACATGACCATGCCCAGAAGAAATACACCGAAGTGGTGGCGACAACCGGCATACTGGTGGACCTCAGAAATAGCTGAGCTTCGTACTAGCTGTCTAAAAGCCAGACGACGAGCTCAACGGGCGAGAAACGAAGCCGATAGAGAAACGAGAGGTGCCGTTTATCGAGCAGCCAGGGTGGCTTAGAACTGCTGGAAGAGAACTGCTACAGAGCGTTATGCCAGAGCGTAGATGATAACCCATGGGGCCAAGCCTATACAATTGCACTGGCGAGATTCGGTGGCCCAAGGTCGCCGACCGAAAAGTGTCCGGAAAAATTGGGAGAGATCGTTGCACATCTTTTCCCGCAGCATGGCCCGACGCAGTGGCCACTTACCCCGTACGACGCGGGTTCCCACGACATCGAGCCAGTAACGAATGAGGAACTTGTGGCTATTGCCAAGAAACTTGCGGTGAATAAGGCCCCTGGTTCGGACGGAATCCCAAATGCAGTGCTGAAGGTGGCGGTACAGACCATTCCGGATACTTTCAGAGTGGTGCTACAAAAGTGTCTCAACGAGGGATCGTTTCCCAATTCGTGGAAAACGGCGAAACCTGGGAAACCCCCAGGGCACCCGACATCATACAGACCCATTTGTCTGCTGGACACCCTTGGTAAGCCACTGGAGAGGTAATATTCAACAGACTTATTATCAACACAGAAGGCGAAAGTGGACTGTCGGACAGACAGTTCGGTTTTCGAAAAGGGAGATCTACGGTGGACGCCATCCGAATGGTGACAGAGTACGCGAAGCGCGCATATAAAAAGAAGCGGACAGGTGTTCGTCACTGCGCCATTGTGACTGACGTTAAGAATGCTTTCAACAATGCCAGCTGGGAAGCGATTGCCAAAGCGCTTCACAGAATGCGTGTTCCCAATACCCTCTGCAGGATAATAGGAAGCTTCTTTGAAAATCGAGTCCTGACGTACGAAACCGAAACTGGGTTACGATCTACTGCCCTAACAACGGGTGTTCCACAGGGTTCCATACTCAGACCTGTGCTTTGGAATGCCATGTACAATGAGGTGTTAACGCTGAAACTACCAGCAGGCGTGCAGATAGTCGGATTTGCTGACGATATCGTGCTCATGATCACCGGCGAAACAATCGAGGAGGTTGAAGACCTTTCAACGGTGTCCGTAGAAAGGGTTGGCATCTGGATGGAGGGAGTTAAGCTTCAGATAGTTCACCATAAAACAGAAGTTCTGCTCGTGACCAATAAAAGAGTTGTGCCGCATATGGAGATTACTGTTGGAGGGTACACGACATCTTCGAAACAGCAGCTGAAATACCTTGGAGTTATGGTCGACAATCGCTTAAGTTTTGGTGCACATGTCAAATACTGTTGTGAAAGTGCATCGAAAGTCATCGATTCATTGGCCTGGATTATGCCGAACTGCCATGGTCCGAAGAGTAGCAAGAGACGTCTCCTTGCGAGCGTAGCACTGTCCAAACTACGATACGGTGGAGCGGCCTGGAGCTCCGCGATAGAAGTAGAGCGCAACAGATCCAAATTACGCAGCACAAATTATCAGTGTCAGACAGTCAATGTCAGCCGACTTTGATACTACTTTACATGTCTATGTCATGCGATACTGATTTTTGGTCAGCGACATATGCTTACAATGTCATGACCAAGTTGAATGAACGACATAGTGCTTACTATGACTTTTTTCTTTTTACAGCCAACAACTACATTTTTTCAACTGTTTCTCAACTTATAACGTAAATTCGCCTCCAACACAGCCAGAAAATGAAATAGAAAGACGACCGTATGTGTGATGCGAGTGGAGCGCAAAAATGTCATTCAATATTGACATTGCTAAATGATTGACATTGTAGCTTGGTCATTCAACTGGTAGACGACATTGATATTCGACATATATATTTGACTACTAGACGTTGGTCGGGTCGAACGAAATTGACTGAAATTTATCAGCCTTGGCCATGCGAGTTTCCTGTGCATACAGGACCATATCAGCAGATGCAGCTTTTGTCATCGCGGGCATGATTCCCATCGATATAACTCTGGCGGAGGATATGGAATGTTACAATGCAAGAGCTGTTATAGGAGTGCGTAAAATTCAACGAGCAGCTTCAATGCTCAAGTGGCAGGAGCAATGGGACGCATCGAACAACGCAAAATGGACGCATAGGCTAATCCCGCGACTTTCAGACTGGGTAAATCGGAAGTATGGAGAGGTCAACTTCTACCTGACGCAGTTCCTTTCGGGTCATGGGTACTTTAAGCAATACCTTCATCGGTTTAAGCTTATCGGCTCGCCTTATTGCCCGGAATGCGTAGAGACGGAGGAATTGGCAGAACATGCTATCTTTGTCTGCCCCAGGTTCAATTCAAGGCGTCAACAACTTCAAAATTTGAACGCTGGAAACATAGTGAGTGAAATATGTCGTTACGAACAGTCGTGGCGTGCTATAGTCGACGAAATCTCGCAAATCATGCGCAATCTGATAAGAATCAGGAAAGATGATGAACGGAGAGAGCGAGATAGTCAACCAAATTTGACAAGCTAATGGAAGGTCTTGGGCCTCGTATGACACTTCAATTCAAAAGCAACGCGATCTTAGGGCGCGGTATAACCCTGATCTGGATTCAAACGTGTGGTGGGACTTAAAAGGTCTCACGTACTCAGCTACGATCTTTCCTGCAGCAAAAGGAAGCGGAGATACCATTCGAGGTGGTCGTGACGGGATTCTAGCTTGGTAGTTTCTCAATCGGCCATGCCTAGGTGGTTAGAAATCCTGCGGGAGTGGATGCTGTGACGGGCGCGAGTTACTGTGAAAGCGTTACCTAACCGGCACACGTCTCGAGATCCCCGGGATAGTGGATGCTGTGACGGGCGTGAGTTACTATGAAAGCGTGACCTAGCCGGCAAACGTCTCGGGGTCTCCCGTACCAGTCTGAAGTTGGCGATGGAGAAACCCCTATAGCTGTTAAATTTCTATGTTTCTATTTCAATTTTTTTATTTTTTATGTTTAAAGTAATGTAAAACCTTTTTTTTTCGAGAGATCCCCTAAGCCGGGGATCCGGGCCAATTGCCCCCAAACGAACCCTCCTCCGCATTAATACGGCTTTGGTTGCAGTGGACTCTCTCCCAAACAGAAAAAAAGTTTTTAATAGTTGAATATACTCATAGGTTTCAAACTGAGAAACGTTTACACTTGACAAAATAAGTTTTGAACCCAAAAAATGTCATTAAATTTTTAAGTATTTTTTGAAAAATTCTGTTTTCAATATTTTTATTCACATTAAAACCGTTAACATAATCGCTTTCCTCCAGTGTTTGAGAATTCAGCGCGCATACCGAAAAAAAAATCAATTCGAATTCGCTGCGCTTTTTCAACGTGCAGGAAAATTTCCTACCAACAACGTGAGCGGGATTTTCCACTTCTGGTTGATCTGCAGTGTGTAGCTTGGTTTCCTTTTTTTTCGGTGGAAATTTCCGGCAGAAGCTGCTGCTGCTTCCAGGTCTCGCTTTCTCAACCAACATTCCAGCACATTCTTCTCGCGACCGAAAACATGGAATCCATTCAAAATGTGGAAAACTATTGTTTGCTTCTTTGCAGCTGGTGACATTCCAATGGAACAGGATTGCAGGATGAAAATGGACCAAACCAGAGGAGGAAAAAAAGTAAAAGACAAAAAAAAACGATTGAGAAACCAGTAAAACTGTGTGTGGGTACTGCCTTTGCAACGGACGGAATTCCCCATTGAGCTAAGAGTAGTTTAATTTATCATAAATACTGAATGGGAGCTTTACTTTCCCTGGTTCCGTATAGTTCCGGGACTTTTTTTTTCTTCTCTCTTGGAGGTACCTCCTGCATTTCCCTCCACGCTGATAACTCTTAGCACAATATCTGTTCCTTGTTTGGGTTCAGATCTATGGGGTAAGAGGGAATATATTTGCCCCACTACTTTTTCTGTGCATCTTCGTCTTTCCCATTCTTTGAAATTATTTCCTGAAATCCATTGTTCCGATTCCAAGTGGCAGTGATATATAGAAGCGATGAGATTTTGCGAGAGTTTTATTGAAAGGATTTATTTTGTTTGTTCGAATTGTTTGCTGCAGCGAACAAAAAGCGAGTTCCTTTTCCCGATTCATGGCAGTTAGGAAGATCTGTGTTTGTTGGCGTCCTGATGCGATGAATGTACTGAACTGGTTTGTGGGAGTTTTCTATTGATTGAAATGAGTGGGTATCATGATCTTTGGAGCTCTGGGGACAATTTCATAGCCAAGCACCTGAGATGATTGATGATATCACAAGTTTATTTTTTTTTGGGCTTGTGATATAGCTCAGTTGGCAAGTCTGTTGTCTCCTGAGCCGATGTCCGCGAGTTCGAGCCCAAGAGTAAACATCGAACATAGTTGTACTGGATAAGTTTTTAAATAACGATCCGCCAACTGTAACGTTGATAAAGTCGCGAATGCCATAATGATGGTAAAACGACTATAATCGAAACAAAAAAAAACAAGTTTATTTTTTTTGTTAAAATTAAGGTATCTGCTATTCTGAAGGTGACTAACTTTCAGCTGTTTAAAAGTTTAACAATGTTTGAATTATAGATAAGACCAACATTTTTAATCTGATACTTTTGAGACTTTTCATGTTTTGGTCGAGGGTTTTGGTTGGGTCATTGCTCCAATTTTCAGGTTTATTTATTTGTCTAACCATTCAAGTAGCTTTCACATTACCATCTATTCAAATCATAAAAACGAGATTTCATGCATGGTAAACACAAATTTTGATTTCATAATATAAAATCAAATCTACACAAACACTACTCGACACTTTCAGTGTTCTGTTGAAATTTTTATTGTTTCAACATCTTCCCTCCATCTTATGGAAGAAAAGTTGGGAGTAGAGATGCGATGAAGAATATGAAGAAAACAAATCCAATTTAATAAAAATAAGAATAAAAATAAAATAAAATAATAGTTGTATTCGGCAACACTGAGAGCATATAATAAATAATATTAATTTCTATGGCATCGTTTGTTACTATGGCAACGATGGCAACACTAGGTAATACAAGCAAAACCAAATCAGTCATTGATCTATTTTTGTGAGCGACATACGTGTCTAAGTGAATTTCTGAATTGAGATTCATAAGAATTGTAATGGCGCGGTTGGTAAAATAAAAGCAAAGAGCGCAGATTGTCAAGGCTAATGTTACGAAAACATTGATTTTCTTATTCGGCCTTGGGTAGAATGACGGATTGGCATCAGGAGCGCAGATTTTAAAGGCTACTGATACGAAAAAAAAGTTTTTGATTCGGCCTCCGGTAAAAAAAAAACGGATTGGCACAGGGAGCGCCAACTTTAAAGGCTGCTGCTTCGAACAAAATTGTTTCTGATTCGACCCCCGGAAAAACACGAATTGGCTTAGGGAGCGTAGGTTTTTATAGCTGGTGTTGATTGTTTATTTTGATTTGGCCTTCCGGTGGAAAAAGGCGAAATTGGCTTTGGAAGTGCATATTTTTAAGGCTGATGCTGCTGATTTGGTTTTGATTTTGTTTTCCCGTAAAAAAGACGAAATTGGTTAAGGAAGCGCAGATTGCTTGTTTTGATTTGGCTTTTCGGTGGAAAAAGACGGATTGGCTTAGGAAGGGCATTTTTTAAGGCTGCTGCTGCTGATTATTTGTTTTGATTTGGCCTTCCGGTGGAAAAAACGGAATGGATTAGGAGGCAAAATTTTTAAGGCCACTGATGATTTAGCGCAGATTTATAAGTCTGCTGCTGTTGTTTGTTTGTTTTGATTTGGCCTTCCGATGGATAAAGACAGGCTTAGGAAGCGCATATTTTTAGGCTGATGCTACTGCTGCTGATTGTTTTGATTTAGCCTTTCTGTGGATGAAGACGGAAAAGGCTTAAGAAGCGGTTATTTTCAAGGCTGTTCTTTCTAATTTTTTGATTTGGCCTTCTGGTGGAAAAATATGAATTGGTAGAGTAAGCGCAGATTTTAAGGCTGCTGCTGTTGCTGATTGTTTGTTTTGATTAGGCCTGCCAGTGGAAAAAGATTAAATTGGCTTAGGAAGCGCAAATTTAAAGGCTGCCGCTGCTGATTGTTTGTTTCGATTCAGCCTTCCGGTGGAAAATATCGATTGATTTAGGAAGCGCAAGTTTAAGGCTGCTGCTACTGTTTGTTTGTTTTGATTTGGCCTTCCAGTGGAAAAAAATAAATTGGCTTAGGAGGCGCAGATTTTTAAAGCCGATGCTAATTTATTGTTTGCTTTGATTTGGCCACCCAGTGGAAAAAGAAGGGGAGGCTTTGGAAGTGAGAGGATAACAGTGTTCCGGCGAATATGCCAGTCAGGGTTGCCAACATTTTTTTTAAATCAGGGAACTGGCGAAATAAAAATCAGGCTACGTTTAAGTAACGGAAATTTCGCTCAAAGTGATGACGTTTTTTTTGTTCATCGCTCCACATTTTCACTCTAATATGTGTTGTGAGCCTACTTTGTTGAATAATTCTACCGCATCAAGCAATCGAAAGATTCCATTTCAATCTCTTTTTTAAAAAAAGAATTGACGGGAATGTTTCGATTGCTTTGATTCAGGCACATTATGCCACATTAACAGCTATGGTACCTACTCTAGTTCCTCACTACCCATTTTTCAAGACATTCGCAAAAATCAGGCATATTTTCAAAAATCAGGGAAATTCAATGGCTTATCAGGGTTTCAGGCAGAGCCTCGAAAAATCAGGCGCATGCCAATTCTGCCATCCTGCAACAATAGGTAAAACAAACAAAACAAAGTCAGTCCTTAATCTATTCTTATGAGCGACCAACGTATCTTAGTGAATCTATTGATTGAGATTCGTAAGAATCACGACATTGAGCATAGGAAATGTTGAAAGCGCAGGTTTCAGTGGTGGAATAGAGCTATCTTTATTCAGGTTTGTTTGTCAAGTCAAGTTTGTCAACTACCCATAACATTATCGGTAGCTATTTGTCACTTTCAACTTCTCCACTTCCACTAAACTTTGAACAACGGGGTAACTTTGATCAATATGAAATTTTTGCAGATAATCATCATTAACTAAGAAAAAAAGTTAAAATATCTGAAAACTGTTTATTTCGTTTCACAGCCTATATATTAAGTTACAAATAAGCAAAATTTTGGGTTTTATTAGAAGATTTTTGATATTACTTAAAATGTAATTTCAAAATTGTAGGGTAAAGATGAATAAGATAAATAGAAATATTAAAGAGAAAAAAAAAAATAAATGAATTTACTTATTTTGGTTTACTATTAAACCACGCATGACATGGTTTTTATTTAGCGTGAATCTGCATAAGATTGATGAGAGAAACAAAAGAGAGAGGAAGAGTGAAAAATGAGACAGAACATCATCAACGGAAAAACAGGCAGTCTATTAACGAATTTTGAAGACTACAGACGTACAGTCAATTTTCTCTTAAAAAACGCGTGTGATAAAAAAGACTGACATCATGTCTTCTAATGAAGAATCCGACAGTGGCGCAGTCGGGACTCCCCGGATTAGGTAAGTTGCTATCAAAATAGAATCAAGCGTTCTAAAATTCAAGAAGAATTAGTAAAGTTTATTTGATAAGAAAATCTAATGAAGGCATGTCGCCATTTTGTTTTATTAAAAAACGTTATTGCACGAATACAATTGAGCTACAAGAAGAAAATGAATGAAAATTAAAAGTGACTGCGATGAGAAGGCGGAGTTGCTTACTTTAAATTGAATGGACTTCGATGGGAAGGCGAAGATCCTCAAAAAAAAAAAAAAAAGAAATGAATAACAAGCCAAAGGACTTCGATGGGAAGGCGAAGATCCTGAATACTAATAATAATAAAAATAAAATTAAAAAAAAAGTAGATCATTTGAAAGGGCTTCGATGGGAAGGCGAAGTTCCTAATCAGTTTATTTTATTTCATTTTATATACCTAATAAAAATTAGTAAGGACTTCGAATGTCCAAAAGCAAAAGAGAAACAAAATCTGAATTAAATGAAAATGCACAGTTAGAACAGTAACTTATTATCATATAATTAATAAACGCCAAAGAACTGAAAAAAGTTGTCTTATTACAAATATTATGTTTTAGAAAGAAGTCATCAACCGATATCGAGCGCCGTCTACGGAAGAAGCTTAAAAGGAGTGAAAAAGAAATCCTGTCTCTTAAGTCTCAATTAGAGGCAAGAGACATATCGTTATCCCAATGCGAAGATTCCAGTGCTTGCAACGATTATGATCCTCGCCCTAGTTGCTCGGATCCCACAAAAGGAAATCTACAAGGTAAATAATTCTATAATTGACTTGTTGAACAAAATGCAAAATAAAAAAATTGAGAAGGAAAATGTAAACATATTTTGAATTGGTTTTGTTTAGGCGCCTTCCGCACAGCGCGTTCAAGTACGATGAGACAGGACCGTCCTGCTAATGATACATTAATGGTGTCATCAGTAGGTAATTTTTCGCTAGGAACAATGGCCATCCCAGAATGTAAACCGGCAAACGATGATACTGAAGTTAATAAACAGGCATATGAGGATTGGAAAGGAATGTTAGAAGCCTCTCTTAGTCTTATGGGAGAACCAGACGAACGCACAAAGATGTGTATTTTTAGAGTAAGAGCAGGTCCAAAACTATTGGAAATTTTTAATACTACGGCTACTGGTCAAGGAATGCCAGATGAAAATTCACATCCTTTTTCCAACGCTGTTGCGCGATTGGACAGTTACTATGGTTCTATGTCTTACATGCTTATTCAAAGAAGCAAACTTCTCAATCTGGTTCAGAAGAAAGAAGAAGAAAATTTGCAATATGTTAGAAGAGTCATTGCAGCTGTAAAATTGTGTGGCTACAATGGCTCAGAAGAACTGGAAGCTATCGTGAGAACAATCACCAAGGGTACAATTGATAGTCGCGTTCGTGTTATCATACAGCGTAGCTGGATTAACCAAAAATCGTTAAACGAAATGATTGAACTGGTAAGACAAAACCACATTGAAAAAATGAATGAAGAAGAGTTTAGAAAAACGCAAAGCTCCAACCAGCAAGCTTCTATAGCGACCGTGTCCGGTGGCCGACCACGTTCAAATTTTTTTCGAAATGAATACTCGAAAAACCGATTCCCCTCAAGACCGTATCCACAGAATACATACCCATCGAATCGCGTAGCTCCTAGGCAACAGTATATGCAACAATGGAACCGCCAACCTTGGAATTTCCAACCTCGATTCCAAAATCCTTGGAATCAACCAAATCGCTACAACCAGGCTTGGAACCAACCAACCCCCTGGCAACTTGACGTTTCCCAAACTAATCGCGTGTGCCAGTTTTTCTGGTTCTCTGGTTCTGTCAAAATCTAATTTTCACTCAACAAACATATCGAAAGGGTGGATAATGAAATGTTCGACAAATTAAGGTTTCAAAAATATATTTTTTATTGAAAAAAAAAGTTTTTAAAAACAATGATTAGAAATCACCTATTAAGCGGAAAAGGAGTTGATGTTTAAAGAAAAACACGATAATATGGTCAAAAAAGTCAGCGTTTCAAATGGCTTTTATTTATGAAATACACAAGCAAATTTTAATTCAAAAATCTTTGTAATTGGTTTATTGCATAGTAAATTTTAAAAACAACATTTTATTCATCTCTAAACAATATTTACTTTGTTAGTTTTTTTTTCGAATAGATTTTTTAGAATCATTATGTTGCTTAGCGAAGGACTCCATCCGAAACTTCAAATAAAAATCAACACATAATTTCAACAACAAGTTTCGATGGTTAACTTAAGCAGCTTGATCCAAAATATGTTCGGCTAATCCTCTAAAAACATCCCGTGCATTATTTGAAACCCGTGTCAGAGTTCGATTCATTATGATATCAGAATAGTATGCTAAGTTTATAGTTTGATGATTTTGTTTTACAATTTTTACCTCCAACCGCCAATGTGTTATTCTGCACACCTTTAACACATTGGTATTGCTGATCCACTCTTTTTTTCTATTTCTGCGATAGCTGATTTGGGCTCCCGTAGGGTACCACTGTAAAAAAAATTACAGTATTCAACAAAAAAATGAGCATTGTTCTACGAAATTAAATCGGATGAACAAGCGGAAAACATTGAAAGATGATTTAATAAAAAGTTGTCAAACAAACATGTATACTAAATATTATTATCGGATTATCTATTGTTTATAAAACAAAAAATTGTGTTTGCCTTGAGCTTGGTCAATCAGCGGTTAAAATCACGGAAAAATGAATAATTAAAAAACCTGTTTGCAATGGGGTCAATCAACGGACAAATTCACGAAAAAAAAAATGAAAACCTGTAGTTGTTTAAATAAGTTTAGAGTTCGACGACACGGTAGCGATCATTCATGGAATGTTGGATTTCGTGCAATGTTTTGCAGTCGGAGTTATCCGTAAAAAGTTTAACTGAATAGCGGTTAGCGTGTAGAAAACCGTCAGATTTTATACTGATTTGACAGATCGCACAAATTTCGCAGTTATGAGTGTGCAGTCCAATTTTTTGCGATGCGAATGGTATTATTTCCTATAATAGATTATTCACCGTACACAACTCCTTTTTTTAACTTCTCATATACGATTTGTTACATTTTAACGACAACATAATTGAATTCGACCAGCATATGAAGTATCAAAGACGCATTTATCGCATCAAAAATCTTCGTCATGCCAAATTCGTTAATTCTCAGGCTATGGAAAAATGTGTTTTCAATAATGTAGATTGTTTTTTGTTTTGTCTGGGATTTTAACGCTCGTAATTAATTCAATCTCAATGAATACTAAGAATAATAATATTTCATTCCGATGACTTCAAGTTTTGTCCTCTCTTGCAAAATAATGATTTGAAGATTGATTCAAGAATTTACTTCTTAACTTTTCAATGAAATTAGTGAGTAAGAGTGAATTTTTTAACTGTGTTTACTGCTCCGGCTAGCCTACCGCACGGAAGGCTACCGTCGCGCGATTAGAAATTTTCCCAGTAACCGCAATATTAACTTCTTATCTGCCAATAAAACTATTGAAAAGTTCATTTCTGCAATCTTCACATTTGATGCTACGAACTTGCCGAAATTTTATCTGTAAGTCACTTGTGCAAATGCAAAGCTATCACCTCAACACGTTTCCGCTTTCATTCTCAGTGTTTACTATCTCAACATATTTGTTAAACTAATATTTCATAACATTCAGCTGGATAAAATTTTACCGTAATAAACTTAAGGAAATAGCGGAACTATTTCAAACCGCGTTATGTTTAACGAAAGAAACTCAACTCTAGCTGGTGACGCCTTGTTACAAAAACAGAACGGATTCGGATGAAAGATGGCCATTTTGTAATTTTTGCTATAAACAGAAATTTTATTAAGTTGGAACCGAGAATGGAACACAAATAGATTGAAATAAAATTACTAATTTCATTGACAACTATTTTAAAATTTAGTCATAAAGTTATTCATTTTTCTTTTTTGCATCACTTTTGATTATGTGCCCTTTTAAAATGGTATTTCGTCAGTTGAATTGCATCCAAGAATGCCGAAACAAAATAAAGTGGTTTCAATGGAAAATGAACGTTGCCGCTGCTAAGGACGACCCAGGATGCATGTAAACAAACGCGACTAGTGCGACATCTACAATTTTGAAGACGGCACAGCAAACTCGACTTAACTGTCAAGTTGCCAGGGGGTTGGAACCAACATGCTTTCACACAAAGACCCGGAAAACCGCAGACTCGTAATCAAATTAGATCTGGTACGAACAGCCCAGGTTCGGCTAAGTGTTGGAGATGCGATAGTCAGTACCATGAGCCTGATCGATGCAAACTGTTTTTGAACGATGTAGTCTGTAACGGCTGCAACGAAAAAGGACACATTCTGCGTACCTGTCCAGCACAATCCCCCTTTAAAGCTGTTACTGCACCTGTCCGTCAGATCGCAGCAGTAAATGAAATCCAAGAAGATGAGGAGACCGATGAAAAGGTACTTATTGGCAATCCAGAATAATACATTGTTAACTCTAGTAGAGCCCTTCCGCTAAAATTAATAGTAATATTGTCACTTTCTATTTATTATTAACTTTTTACTTACTTTACCTTAAATTGTTAGAGACTATCATAGACTGCATAACTTTTTATTGGTTTTTTTCTTGAACAACGTATAGAAAAGAAACGAAGATAAATTAAAAACAAAAGAAAATATAATAATAACTTGTTTTCTTTTCAAAGACTTTACGTAATGCACATGGTTTACGTCATCAAAAAGTCTTATAATGATAAACTTAATTTTGTAATACGCTCTAGTCTAGACATTGTTTTTGTTTTAAAAATGGCATCAGTAAGCTAGGTCAAAAATTTGAGAAAAATTTAAATAAAATAAAATAAATGAAAAAAAAATTAATTATATGACATCTTGAAAAATTGATATTGTTTTCTTCGACCAGCTGCCCTATTAGCAATTTGGCAATTCGATGATTTAATCGAATATTTTGACATTATATTCACGAATAACTTTTAAAAATAATGATGCGCTATTTTGCCGTATAGCTGCAAGTCTTACTTTTCTAAAAAGTCTTATCAGAATGGTAGTCTATGAAAAACACACGTGTAATTTCTGATTTCCTGTTTCAAAATTATTTGTAAGCGTAAAATGTCTCTTTGAATTGTGAATGTATTTCGGCTAGTAAGACACATGCTGGGAATTTAGTTAAGGATGATCCAAACGCATATTGAGTTCAAGAATATCTTTTGTTTAATTCAATATTTCATTATATGTGTATAGTTTGAAGGCTTGTCTTTAAAAAAAAAAGTCTTAAACAAATATTGATTTATTGGAAACATGGCTTGTAATGGGGTTTCCCTTTATGATTAAAATAACACAAAACAAATTCAAGACACTCAGAATTGATAATACCTCTTTTACTGGCAGGAGTCCTATCGACAATTTCGTTTGCTCCTATTTTATGATTTTGAGACCTTATCTTACCTTTCCAAAGGGTCTTAAAAATATACATATATATAAAATTGATCTTTCAAAACATTGTTTCTTTTCCTTTCAAAGTGATTTGCAAACTACGTGACAAAAAAGGAGGATAATAATAATAAAACGAGAAGACATTTTGAAATGTCAATACCACTTTGTCTGCCAGAAGCCCTATCGACAATTTGGTTTGCGATGATCTCTGAACATTTTGAGACAGTTCTTTTTCAACACGTCTTGAATATGTTGATATATTTAAAACGGGGTTCGAAAAGCATTTTCTTTTTTCTGTTAAACTGATGTGTTAGCTAATTAAGAACTAAAGTGCAACAAGAACGACAATTTGATTTGTTAAAACTATTTTCGCTGCTAGGAGCCCTATCGGTAATTTAATTATTTGATCGATTATTTCTCAAATACCTGAATAAATTTTTGAAACATTATGGAAATAATTCGCCGTATAAGCAGCCGTTATTGATTTGTATAGAAACCTTCAAAACCGTTTATAAAACATCGGAAGAAGAGCATTCTGAGTATGCCAACTTAAAGAAAGTTGTTGTTAGGTTGTGACATATTTTTTCTCATGCGAGATAGTTTGATAAACTAGAGGTAATGCCCTATCAGCAATTTCACAATTCGATGATCTAATCGAATATTTTGACATTATATTAACGAATAACTTTTAAAAATAATGATGCGCTATTTTCCGTAGAGCTGCAAGTCTTACTTTTCTAAAAGTCTTATCAGAATGGTAGTCTATGAAAAACACACTTGGAATTTCTGATTTCCTGTTTTAAAATCATTTGTAAGCGTAAAATGTAAGTCTCTTTGAATTGTAAATGTATTTCGACTTGTATGACACATGCTGGAAATTTAGTTAACGATGATCCAAACGCATATTGAGTTCAAGTAATATCTTTTGCATAATTCAATATTTTATTATATGTGTATAGTTTGAAGGCTTGTCTTAAAAAAAAAAAGTCTTAAACATATATTGATTTATTGAAAACATGGCTTGTAATGAGGTTTCCCTTTATGATAAAATAACACAAAACAAATTCAAGAAACTCGGAACTGTTTATACCTATTTTGCTGCCAGGAGCACTATCGGCAATTTCGTTTGCTCCTATTTTATGATTTTGAGACCTTATCTTACCTTTCCAAAGGGTCTTAAAAAAAATATACATATTTATAAAATTGATCTTTCAGAACATTGTTTCTTTTCCTTGCAAAGTGATTTGCAAACTACGTGGAAAAAAAAAGATAATAATAATAAAACGAGAAGACACTTTGAAATATCAAAACTACTTTGTCTGCCAGGAGCCCTATCGACAATTTGGTTTGCGATGATCTTACTATTATTTTGAGACAGTACTTTTTCAAAACGTCTTAAATATGTTGATATATTTAAAACGGGGTTCGAAAAGCGTTTTCTTTTTTTTCTGTTAAACTGATTATTGTAAGCTAATTGAGAACTTAAAAAAAAAAAAAAAATGATAATCTTTCTTAATGCAATAATAAAGACACGACAGTTGGATTTGTTAATACTATTTTCGCTGCTAGGAGCCCTATCGGCAATTTAATTATTTGATCGATTATTCCTCAAATACCTGAATAAAATTTTGAAACATTATAGAAATAATTCGCCGTATAAGCAGCCGGATGGTTATTGATTTGTTTACAAACCTTCAAAACCGTTTATAAAACATCGAAAGAAGTGCACTCTGATAAGTATGCAAACTTATAGAAAATTGTTGTTAGGTTGTGAAATTATTTTGTGTTCACGCGAGATAGTTTGATAAGCGAGAAGTAATTATTATTACAACTTACTACTACAAAAGCTTCGTGTTAAATTGAAGTTAACATTTTGTTGTACGGTTGAGTTCTACTCAAAGATACATTTTCATTTATGGAGTTAACGAAATTATATTTAATTTTAGGCATCTTCACTAGAAAACGAGCTCCGACAACATGCGGAAGGGGTGAACGATACTAAAAATAATACGAATATGATAAACACACTTCAAGATTCAAATCCAACTATTTCATCAGTTAGAGCACTTGTCCAAGATGAAAGTGAAGCTTTCATAACAGGAATTGTGGCAGGAGTTAATGTTCGCTTTTTCATAGACTCTGGAGCGCAAGTGAACACATTAACCAAATTAAGCTTTGATATGATAGTTCAAAACGAAGGAGCGCGCAACCAGCTTATTGATTTACGTTTCAGCTCAGAGAAACCGTTACGAGCGTATGCTAGCACTAAAGATATAAAAGTTATCGCTACTTTCTCAGCTGAACTTTTTATATCTGAAAATCGACCAGTCTTCACAGAGTATTTTTACGTAGTGGAAGAATCAAGATCTCTGTTAGGGTTTAGCACCGCATCAAGATACGGTGTCTTAGCTGTAGGGCTTAATGTGCCAATCTGTAAATCGGACAGTCTCGAATGGAGATGTGAACTCGGGTTAATTAACACATTGTCAATCAAAAAGGAATTCCCAAAATTCAATATTGCCCCTGTTGTTATTAAGTATGACCAAAGTATGCCACCATCACGGAATGTGTATACCTTTATCCCACCGGTATATAGAGACCTAGTAAACGAAAGGCTTAACGAGTTACTAGAACTGAAAATCATTGAAAAAGTGACTGAGGACATGGATCGATCTTTCTGTTCCTCACTACTCGTGGTACCGAAGGGGAAGAATGATATTCGTATAGTCATTGATCTAAGAGGTCCCAACCAGTGCATTTTCCGAACGCCTTTCAAGATGCCGACACTCGATAGTATTCTCATGGAACTACATGGTTCGGCTTGGTTTTCGACGATTGACTTGAAGAGCGCATTTTTCCACGTCGAATTAGAAGAGACCTCCAGACATCTTACGAACTTCTTCGCCGGGGATGCGTTGTACAGGTACTGCAGGTTACCTTTTGGTCTGTGCAACGCACCAGATACCTTTCAGGAAATCATGCAGACAATTGTGCTTGCCGGTTGCAAAGGCACTGTGAATTATATTGATGACATTCTAGTTCACGGTCGCACTAAGCTGGAACATGATGAGAATTTAAAAACCCTAATGGACAGCCTGAAAAACCATAACGTAGAAATTAACCATGAAAAGTGCGAAATAGCTAAACAATCAGTAACTTTTTTGGGCTTCAGACTTACACAAAATGGTTGGAGTATAGAAGAGGACAAGATCAAATCCATACAAAACTTCCGAAAGCCAGAAAACCAACAGGAGGTTAAAAGCTTTTTGGGGCTTATCAATTTTGTTGATAAGTTTATCCCTCACAGGGCTAGCAAAACTCGATTGCTACGAGAACTGGCGAATGCAGATTGCTACTACTGGGATAGTGAACTTGAAAAGGAATTTGAATTCTTGAAAAATTTTGCATGGAAAGGAATAAACAAGTAGGGATATTACAATAAAGATGATCCCACGGAACTATACGTAGATGCGTCACCCTACGGTCTCGGTGGTGTATTGGTGCAGCTAGATTCAAACTCCGTCCCCCGCATAATTGCTTGTGCTTCCAAATCCCTTACGCCTGCAGAGAAAAAGTATCCCCACACCCAGAAGGAAGCTTTGGCCATCGTCTGGGCTGTGGAACGCTTTTCAATTTATTTACTTGGAAGGTTTTTCATCGTAAGGTCGGATGCCGAAGCTAATACCTTCATTTTTAACTGTCAGCATCGCATTGGTAAACGAGCAGTTACACGTGCAGAAGGCTGGTCACTACGTTTGCAACCGTTCGATTTCAGAGTTGAGAGGGTATCAGGAAACAAAAATGTTGCTGATGTGTTGTCAAGATTGATTAACAACCAGTCTACAGATGGTACTGATTTGGATTCATTCGACGAATCATTTGACAAACATTTACTTCACCTTTTGGATGTTGAAAACATGGAAATATCTTGGAACGAAATCGAAAGCGAATCGCAATCAGATGAAGAACTAAAATCTGTTACAACAGCTCTAAGCACTGAAAATTGGCCAGATAATCTTCGTAGATACGAGTGTGAAAAAAAATATCTTCGATTCTTCGGAAACATGGTTTTCAAAGACGATCGTATCGTGCTGCCATTTTCATTGAGGGAAAAAGCCTTAAAATTGGCTCATGAAGGTCATACAGGTATATTACTATTTATTATTATTATTATTATTATAAATTTTATTATGATCATTATCAATATGCATTGGAGTCCATTTGACTGCATATATTAAAAAAAAAGTTTGATTCATTTTTCTTAAATTCTCTTAAATAGGTATAGCTTCTATGAAAAAAATACTGCGAGAGTATTTTTGGTGGCCATCTATGAGCGTTGAGGCTGAAAAATTTGTGAAGAAGTGCGAAATTTGTCTTCTAATTTCGCGCAAAAATCCTCCAATTCCTTTAACTAGCAGGGAAATGCCACGCGGCCCCTGGGAAGTTTTGCAGATCGATTTTTTTTTCGGCTAATGGATTTGGTAGAGGTGAATTCCTAGTCGTTGTTGATCTATATTCTCGCTTTTTGCACGTTATAGAAATGGGTATTACCGACGCCGAACATACAAATGAAGTGTTGATGAAGATTTTTGGGCTTTGGGGTTTGCCATTGGTTATACAGAGCGACAACGGTCCCCCATTTCAGAGTGCGAAATTTATATCGGTTTGGGAAAGTAAAGGTGTCAAAGTTCAAAAATCTATCCCGCTTAGCCCCCAATCCAACGGCGCGGTGGAACGTCAGAATAGCGGAATTAAAAATGCACTAGCTGCTGCGAAGTTAGAAGGTGTCGATTGGAAGACGGCCCTGGAAAAATATGTGCACATTCACAACAAGGTTCGGCCGTTGACTCGTTTGGGTGTGACACCATTCGAGTTACTAGTCGGATGGCGGTTCCGAGGGACGTTTCCATGTCTCTGGGACAAGAAAAACTTATTAGATAGAGAAAAAGTTAGAGAAAAGGATGCCTTCACAAAATTGCAGAGTACAAAATATGCGGATCTACGTCGAGGTGCAAAAGTTTCTGACATTGCGGTGGGTGATGTTGTGGTTCTTTCTCAACAGAAGAAATCGAAAACCGATGCTACGTTTGGCACGGAAAAGTTTACAGTAATGGCAAGGGATAACGCGGAAGTCGTTTTACGTTCTGACCGCGGAGTTCAGTTTACAAGAAACGTAGGAGAAGTCAAACGAGCTATTGAAAAGGATATGATGAGTGAGATTTCTGTGCAAAACGAATCGATTGGAGCAAATTCTGAGACATCCGAAGAATTGAGCGAAATGAATCCCCCAGTTGAAGTGCAGGATAGGCCAAGACGTGAACCCAGATTACCAGAAAAATTTAAGCATATGGTTCTTTATAGTATATTTTCGTAGAGAGTAGAAGCAGAGAAGAATGTAGGGTAAAGATGAATAAGATAAATAGAAATATTAAAGAGAAAAAAAAATAAATGAATTTACTTATTTTGGTTTACTATTAAACCACGCATGACATGGTTTTTATTTAGCGTGAATCTGCATAAGATTGATGAGAGAAACAAAAGAGAGAGGAAGAGTGAAAAATGAGACAGAACATCATCAACGGAAAAACAGGCAGTCTATTAACGAATTTTGAAGACTACAGACGTACAGTCAATTTTCTCTTAAAAAACGCGTGTGATAAAAAAGACTGACATCATGTCTTCTAATGAAGAATCCGACAAAAATCTTAAAATATCTGGTTTTTCGAAGGCTTACAAACAAACATATATATTTGGGAGAAAATGGGTTGTTTATGTGAAAGTTCAACTTTTTTCTTTGTTTAGGTTTAGTTTAAATGTAATTTTTATGGTCATTTGGTGAAAATTTTTGGATATAAAAAAAAACGGTGAGTTTCCAAGTCAAAGCCTGTACTTCAATGTTTTGCTCGTTTTACTCGTTTTGCTCGTTTTGCTCGTTTTGTTCATTTTGCTCGTTCTGCTCGTTCTGATCGTTCTGCTCGTTTTGTTCGTTTTGCTCATTTTGCTCGTTTTCCTCGTTTTGCTCTTTTGCTCGTTTTGCTCTTTTACTGTTTTGTTCTTTTGCTCTTTTGCTCTTTTTCTCCTTTTCTCGTTTGCTCATTTGCTCTTTTGCTCTTTTGCTCTTTTGCTCTTTTGCTCTTTTGCTCTTTTGCTCTTTTGCTCTTTTGCTCTTTTGCTCTTTTGCTTTTTTGCTCTTTTGCTCTTTTGCTCTTTTGCTCTTTTGCTCTTTTGCTCTTTTGCTCTTTTGCTCTTTTGCTCTTTTGCTCTTTTGCTCTTTTGCTCTTTTGCTCTTTTGCTCTTTTGCTCTTTTGCTCTTTTGCTCTATTGCTCTTTTGCTCTTTTGCTCTTTTGCTCTTTTGCTCTTTTGCTCTTTTGCTCTTTTGCTCTTTTGCTCTTTTGCTCTTTTGCTCTTTTGCTCTTTTGCTCTTTTGCTCTTTTGCTCTTTTGCTCTTTTGTTCTTTTACTCTTTTGCTCTTTTGCTCGTTTGCTCTTTTGCTCTTTTGCTCTTTTGCTCTTTTGCTCTTTTGCTCTTTTGCTCTTTTGCTCTTTTGCTCTTTTGCTCTTTTGCTCTTTTGCTCTTTTGCTCTTTTGCTCTTTTGCTCGTTTTGCTCTTTTGCTCGTTTTGCGCTTTTGCGGTTTTGTTCTTTTGCTCTTTTGCTCTATTGCTCTTTTGCTCTTTTGCTCTTTTGCTCTTTTGCTCTTTTACTCTTTTACTCTTTTGCTCTTTTGCTCTCTCTTGCTCTTCTGCTCTATTGCTCTTTTGCTCTTTTGCTCTTTTGCTCTTTTGCTCTTTTGCTCTTTTGCTCTTTTGCTCTTTTGCTCTTTTGCTCTTTTGCTCTTTTGCTCTTTTGCTCTTTTGCTCTTTTGCTGTTTTGCTGTTTTGCTGTTTTGCTGTTTTGCTCTTTTGCTCTTTTGCTGTTTTGCTCTTTTGCTCTTTTGCTCTTTTGCTCTTTTGCTCTTTTGCTCTTTTGCTCTTTTGCTCTTTTGCTCTTTTGCTCTTTTGCTCTTTTGCTCTTTTGCTCTTTTGCTCTTTTGCTCTTTTGCTCTTTTGCTCTTTTGCTCTTTTGCTCTTTTGCTCTTTTGCTCTTTTGCTCTTTTGCTCTTTTGCTCTTTTGCTCTTTTGCTCTTTTGCTCTTTTGCTCTTTTGCTCTTTTGCTCTTTTGCTCTTTTGCTCTTTTGCTCTTTTGCTCTTTTGCTCTTTTGCTCTTTCGATCATATGCTCTTTTGCTCTTTTACACTTTTGCACTTATGCTTGATTGGTCTTTTGCTCTATTGCTCCTTACACTTTTATCAGAAATACTCAAATTAAAATGTTAAATGTGGAGCTCTCAGTTCAGAGCTTTATTTCACCGCTCACCGTTTTATGGGAAGAGTCCTAGAGTTTGTTTTGATAAGGTCGTATGGACCAACATAGTCAAAATAGAGTTATTTACTGCAAACGATTGAAAAACATGTATTATACTTTAGGTAAAAATTTGGTTTCATTTGATCAATAAATACATTTAAGAGCATGAATTAAATTTAAGACGTATAATGACTTTCTCATTTTCGAGTGCAATTTGGTTTTTACGACTATTTGCATCGCGCCAAATTGCCGTGCATGCAAAAAGTCGCAAAACAACAATTCGGCGTAGTGGTTGAAGCGACCTTTTGCATTTTTTCTCGTAAAGTGCCCCGGGAAGTGTACAAAAGTGAAAATATTAATCAGAGGTCGTGATAGGTAGGTCGGGGGTACAATAGAGGCCTTCAATATGTAACTAGGTAAGTTCAATTAATGTTAATTTATGCTGCGAAAAATCGCAAATCATCAGTCTCATATTTTACAGAGTCAATCAAAACAACTAGAGGCTATTTGGGAACGTTTCCGATCTCCTGGGAACGATCATTGGAATAACAGAACAGCAAGCCAGCAATATTAAGTCGGTCGACTACAAACAATCGTGATGGACAGTCCCTCGCAGCACCGATTCCGGTAATCATTAAACGGGAACTTTCCGGTAACACCTCTGCATAGTATTAAGTTAAATGTCAGTTTTCCGTTAATTTCGATGGAAATTACAAAGATTGAGAAACATCCAATCATCACCAAGTAGGTAATGCAGAATGTCGTAAGTATATTTTCACTGAATATAACTAAACGAATAGTCATATTCAATAAATTAGCATGTTTTCCTACTTTTTCCACATCTCATACCAGTTTTCCAAACAGCTCTCAGTGTTATTCAAAATACCGTAATACGGGGTAATATTGATCACTTTTTTCAATATATTTCGATTATTTTTTCTGTGAAGGGGAATGTGGCATGTTTTATATTTTTAAAACCAGTACTGGACTCATATGAACGTAAAGCATTGATGCAGAAATTTATTAGACTACTTTAAATATGATTTAAAAATCGTTTTCTTTTCTGTTCAGAATTGGATGCATTGGGGTGACATTGATCAGTCTCTATTCTGATGGTTTAACGAGTTTTCTTGGTCATAAAGGATGCAAAACACCTTCATAATATTTACAAATGCTTGTTCATCATATTAACCTTGATTTTCAACGTTTAATTTTAAAAATATTTATAATCGAAAAAAGAACTATGATGCTGCCTACATTAAGGGGCAAAAATAATTATAATTGCTAAATAGTTTGAGCTCCAAAATACAATTGCAATTTAACTTTTATACATTCCCCTAAGCCCTCCCACTATTTCCATTCTCATTTTTTCTTCAATGTAAACGATTTGATAGGGTTCCTATCCATTTTTCCAATACGGGCTTACTCTTGGAAAATGGCCTGATTTATTAAATATCAAAAATTTATCATTAACTGACAATAAAAATAACACTATAATTGTTCATATACAAAGAAAAAAAGATGTTCTTCCACATTAAACAACCCGTTTGCTTCTAAATGATTTTTGGTATCATCAGGACAGCTGTTTGATTTCAAGCCTTGGATAAATAGATATTTTAAGATTTTGAAATTAGATTTTTTATTAACAGAAAAAAATTTCAAATACAAACCATAATTTCCCTATTTGATACTCAATTAATAGGCTTTCAAACGAAGAAAACAGTTTTCAAAAATTCAAACGATAGACTGAGTTATTGATGATAATTTTGAAAAGTTTATAGTTGGTCAAATTTACCCCGGTGATTAAAGTTACCCCGTTTTACGCTACTAGAAAAAAAATGTGTTTAATCATTTCAACGGCAATTTTCTCGAATCACGCAATGTGGCTCATACGACCTAATCAAAACAAACCCTAGAGTTCATCAGAAAAAATTGAGACATGTATATAATTTTTACCCCTAGATGTATTGTCCATCTTTTGATTGAAAATGTTTTTGAAAAAAAAACGTTGAAAAAATCAGTTAAGTCCTAACAAAAATTACTGTTATTCATGTTTTTGCCTTCTGTGCTAAATGGCACCATAATAATAATGTAGAAGATGTTAAGGTACATACGTGAAAACCATAGTGATCAAAGTTACCCCGAAACTCGAAATCTGGTTTTGTTACAAACATTTAATTACAACCACCAAAGTCGTTTGAATTTACTGCAATCAATGATCATGTTTTATACTCCTCACCTTAGTAATAGTTTTTAAATTTTTGGTATTACGAAAAAGCAACCCCTTCAAAACTATTCAAAAATGAATGAAAAAAGTAATCAAAGTTCCCCCAGTTTACGGTACTTTGATACTTTTACCCAGAATATCTGGCAACACTGCTGATTTACCACGTACCTAGTTTGAGTTATTTGGCTTCACAGTGTAATGATGTAAATATTTGTTCAACGTTTACTAAAGAGACTATAGTAAACAAAGAGGCGCCATCTGATCCCTTTCAAAATAATGAGCTTGCAACCCCGCCTTTAAGACTGTTTGGTTTTGCTCGATTGGAATGACACTGACAGAAAATCAAAAATTTCAAATGGTGACACTCTTTGTTTACTATAGGCTCGTTAGAGCAAGTTCACTGGTGTTGGGAAAAAGTTGTTGAAATTTTGACACTAACGGCACATTTTGAAAATTTTGCCATGCAAAAACATTTTCAAAATCTGTGGCCTTCTAGTTTTTTTTACAACACGTGTTGTATTTTCGCATGATGTTATGCAAAAATAGCAATATTTCTATCACATACGGCTGAAATAGAAACAGTGTTGTAAAAAAATACAACGCCCCACGATCTTGAAAACATTTTTGCATGGTAAAATTTTCAAAATGTCAAAATTTCTACCACTTTATCCTAACACCAGTGAACTTGCTCTTAGTGTTTACCACCATCAGCTGTCATTAGCAATCATCGATTCTATTGTTTGCATTTGCGAATTGCATGGAACGAGCTAGAACCAAATCAAACATTGTTTTGGTTTCGCCGGTAGATCAGCAGATATCCTTTGATGTTCTCAGAGATTACATTCGGAACAGTTCCGGAATGATGAATAGTAACAGGAAATTTAGCCGCCGCCCGTGGCGTAGATGATAGCCTTCAAGTCTTCTAAGCCAAGGGGTATGAGATCGAATCCCGGTCACGGCAAACATAGTTCACTTTCGGTGGGTTGGTGGTTTTAACATTTGTAAGATGCTAGCCATCATATCCTCGAAAGATGTACGCTTGGAGTTAAGAAAAAAGGAATCTCTTCGAGGAAACATCATGTTTCATTGAGATCCTGTATGTGTTTGTGTTCGTTTAAAAAAAAAAATTCCTTAGATAAAGAACATTTCCCAGATTCTATTTACATAAAAAAGTGCAATAATCACAAACTATTCAGAGTTACTGTAAATAGAAATAAATGCGATGAGTTAGCATGTGTTGAACACTTTTGTCAATCAGTGTAAGCATGTATAACCCTTAGAATATTCTATAGTTTCCACATCTCCATACAGCTATTAAGAGGAACGAGTTGGCTCACTCTCCTGAAGTTGGCTCACTCTCCTCCAAGGTTTCCAAACCGCCCGACTTTTAGGAACCTAAATAGTAGGAAACCCTCGTTCACAATGCAATAATCCGTGTAAAGTAATAAAATATTCCACCCGCGAAAACTATAAAGCGTCTCCGGTTGGATGCACTTTTAATGTCGGCTCCTTCCCAAGGAAGCTAGAGCGACGGAGAAAGGAAAGAGTGTCTACAGCAGAAACAGTAGGAAAAGCCATAACGCGAAACTTTGTTTTCCGGTTGGTCCCATTTTTCCCAGGGGTGCCTTTTCGGTGGGAACCAGTCACGCGAAGGTGCTCGCGTGGAAACGATAATGGAACAGTGAACTTGAAATAAAGGTTTCAATTTGAATAAAATCACTGTTGAGAGTGGATTTTAAGATAGCTCGTGCAAGAAAATTAGGCATTGATTTTTTGGAAATTTCCTGTAGCTAAAGGTTTTATTTTCTATTGGTAAACGTTACCTTTGCAAGTTTAGGAAGCGTCAACTGGGGCATCATGCAACACTTTCAACTTGAAAGGCTTCTGAAAACTGAATGTCCACAGATGGCACAATTATCATCATCATCATCATCATCATCATAATTATCATGATTATACATCAAAAGTTTTATGGGGTAAGATTGGTTACTTTGACACGCTTTGATATCATCAGGAAGGGTGTTTGCTTGCGAGCATTTGAAAAAATAGATATTTCAAGATTTTAAAATTGCATTTTTACTTACATTCGAAATTTTCAAAAACAAACCAATTTTTTCTCAATTCGAAACTCGAAATGGAGGTTTTAAGACGTTTAAAAAAGTTTTGGTATATTTTTACTTTAGACTTAGTTATTGATTATTATTATTATTTATTTAATTAAGGACATTTTACCAACTTTTGGAATTTGTGTCCGAACTTAGTTATTGATGATTATGTGGAATCATGTGGATTTCATGTTGATCAAAACTATCACGGTAATCAATGTAACCTCGTTTTATAGTTGTCAGAAAAGCTAGTCAGAAAAGAAGTAATTTTTAAATTTACTTGCGATTTTTACCCTACTAAGAATAGTTGGTGAGTTGCATTAAACTTTGTTTTAATGAATAATCAAATGAGAAGGCTTGAATATGTTTAGTTTTTGATCTTTTTGTGATGTCATAACGCAGAAAGTACCAATTGTAGTAATTTTTGGTTTTGTTCGATTTGAATTCTACATTTTTTCTGTCCAATTTTTTTAAAAAAGAAAAGCAGTAAATATGCTGCATACATTCAGGGGTAAAAAAATACTACAAAATATTCTACTGGCAGAAATCATAAAAACTAATGTTTGGATTGACGAAATTTTAAAATAAACAAGTGCAAATCAATCATTCATTTTTCAGCATATGGAAACGAGATTAAATGGTGAATCTTTGATTTGTATTTTGATGCATTTTTGCCTGGACTGGTAACTGAATTATAATAATATTTATTGAAATAAATTCATCAACTTTTGAGTGTAACTAATATGATTAACGCAAGCAAATCTGAAGGTTATTCAACTGGTGTTGCTCTTCTAGATATTGAAAAAGCATTTGACAGTGTTTGGCACAAAGGTTTAGTAGCTAAATTAGCTCGATTTGATTTTCCTGTATATCTCACTAAAATTATTCAAAATTATTTGACTAGCCGAACCTTACAAGTAAGCTATCAAAATTCATGCTCTGAAAGGACTCCCATTAGAGCTGGGGTCCCTCAGGGCAGTATACTTGGGCCGATTTTATACAATATTTTTACTTCTGATCTTCCTGATGTACCAGAAGGAAAAGGTAGAAGATTATTTGCTGATGATACTTTGCTTTCAGCCAAAGGTCGAAATTTACGGGTGGTACGCAGTAGATTGCAACAAAATTTAAATTCCTTTTTGAATTACTTGAAAATGTGGAAAATTTCTCCTAACGCTTCCAAAACTCAACTTATTTTATTTCCCCATAAGCCAAGAGCTCAATTTTTAAAACCTAATGAAAATCATTCCATAACTTTTAATGGGGTTTCATTAGAATGGTCTGATCACGTGAAGTACTTGGGACTAACACTTGATCGGAATCTTACTTTTAAAAATCACATTGAAGATATTCAATCTAAATGTAATAAATATACTAAATCTCTTTATTCTCTCATCAACAGGAAATCCCGACTGTGCCTGAAGAATAAGATGCTTATTTATAAGCAAGTTTTTCGACCAGCGATAATGTATGCAGTTCCGATTTGGTCTAGCTGCTGCACGACGAGGAAAAAAGCCATCCAGAGGATTCAGAACAAGGTTCTGAAAATGATTTTGCGGCTTCCACCTTGGCACAGCACCGAAGATCTTCATCGGATTGCGGGCATTGAATCGATCGAAGAGATGGCCAACAAAATCATCTCCAACTTCAGAGGCAAATCGATGCAGTCTTCCATCGCAGAGATTCGTTCTCTCTATAATTAGTTTTAATTTAGGATAGTTTTAGTTTTTAGTAGTAAGTTTAAAATTGAAATAAATAATTGGGGATTTTTCCGAAAAATATTTTTACACCAAAAGTATTGCAATAGGACGAAAAACCAACATATAAAGTTTTAAGGCGATATCATTAAGCATATCCGTCATACTGGGTAAAGTTTTTTACAGTTTTGAAAGATGTAAAAATTAGTACATCTATTGCTTATTTTTTTTTTAAATTTCTATGCGAATCAAAAACTTTCAAAAACTATCACACAGTATAAGAAACAATTTCATGATCAATTTGTTATCATTAAATCATAACTTTATTATATTATATTAAAATAAAAATAGAATATGTGTTGAGGTGTACGAATGATGCATCCAATCCTACATGCCAGAATTTTTTCAGCACGTACCCGGGTCGGAAAAAACCAGGCTATTTTATTAAAAAACTTGGCAAAATTTGGGCATTTGATTCCAAAATGTTGACCTTAAATTCGGGCAATATCAGAGCAAATTTGGTCAAAATCCAGGAATTATTCAACACAGATTAAGAAGAAAAACTTAAAAAAAACTTTTTTTCATCAGCAGTTTTCAAATCGTACTTTAGGCTTCTGAAAAACTTTTCATAAAATTTCGTTTTCGACGCATAAATAACAATATTAACAACACAATTTGATTTTTTTTGTATGTTTTGGCAAATAAAGTGATTAAATCCGGGCAAAATCCGGGCTTTTTTCAATAAAATCTGGGCAACCGAGCCGGATCGGAATTTTGTTAAATTGTGTTTTGAATATCTGAACAAATCCTGATAAAACCGACCAATCTGGCCTCCTTAGGTTTACACATTCAGAGATTGAATGATGAAAATGGCAATATTGGAGAATGATAAGAATTTTAAATCTATTTACGCACATCAATGTAGAAAATAACTAAATAACGTAAAACTCTTTTTTCATAAAACAAAAAACTCTAATATCCCAGCTCATGCTGCTCTTGAAAACTGTCCGATACAATTTTCATCTCGACATCCCAGTGTCTAGCGCTGCACCAGCTTTTTTCGGCGAAGGAAATCATAAGTCAAAGTTTGTTTTTCCACGCGCGCGATTTTATCTCTCTGGTTCTGGTTTTCGGGCTAATGTTTTTTCAACTGTGCGGTAGCGAATAAGCTAAGTCGGTTACAGTTTGCGGACGTGTGCCATCCATGGGTTTGCACTTTTCAGCTAGTTCCCTGTAGCCTTTCATCCATCGTAGGACTTATATTTTGGAATATTCCTGAGCAACGAAAATTTCCTGAGCACTACTTTTAGAGTAAGTTGCTTCGTGTGCCATCATGTCGAGTCGAGTTTTCGAGTGTGTTGTTACATTTGCTGCAGAAAAACTAGCTTTTCGAAGTTAAATCTTCTGGAACGGAAAGCGTGCTAAAAGTGTTCGCCACTTTCGCTGGCTGTAGGTCTGGGAAGTTTTTTTTTTATTTCTTTCGGTTCGCACTTGGAGTGCAAATGTAAGTTTTTTAGGAGCGGGAATACTCGAGAAGCTGGAACATAGAACAATTTTTATATGAAAGTTTTATAACTTGATGTTCCATTATCTTCAATTTTAATTACATACATATTTGTTTGTGATTAAGTAAAAAAATATTCGTTTATAACCTTCAACTGAACACGATTGAAGTAAAGAGATGCACCATAGTACACAATTTCACATAGTTCCGGCTTATCTCAACATTTAAGAAGTGATACCAACAAACACTCTTTGGTTTTTGAGTTTCCACGGAAACTCGACATTTGCGAGCAAAACAAACAACTTAGCAACGTCCTGTTGCAAACAGCCAGCCGGAAAACCGTTCGGTTGATTCAATTTCCAGCCAAGCCAACAATTAGGCTGCGAAACGAAGCCTGCACAAAGTTTTGCTGGTATAGCATCAGAACTTTCCACAACACCTTTACCCAGGAACAGACAGCAACAGTAAACATCTCGTCCACCCACCCCCAAAATGAGCGCGAAAAACCCTTCCGCCTCGGTTAAATTTTCCCCGAGGTTTGCATGAGGATGATATCATCAACCGGCCATGATACGCGCTAATGATGATGTTTATGATAAAAACTCTGGTAAACAACATCTTGCAAATGCGAACGAAACTCGCAAAGGCATAAATGTGGAAACTGATCCGGAAAACATCCTCAGCAGCTCGCTCGCTTAAGCGTGGGATGGGATCGCACAGATTCCAGATAACAAGCTTTGCGTTTAAAAAGGAAGTAAGGAAGCGAGGCTGCAAGGAGAAGATGCTGAAAACTTGGATGGCACTGGTACCTTGCTAAAGCTCAGTAATAGGGCTCTTGTGCACCGGAAGCAGCGTTGCAATGATAATAAAAAGCAGTTTAACGTTTAAATTTCAATATTTAGTCAACGCTTCAACTTTGGTGACAGTAGCGTTGTAAAGAGAATGAATTTTGGTCACAAAGAAGATTTTGAAGTTAATAATAAGTAGAAAGTGGTAATTTGTTGCATTATGTACGACTTTTAAAAGTTGCTTGTTGATGAAGTTGAAAAAATACTAATAATTTTGAGGGTATAAGTTAGGAATTATAATAAGGTTGTGATTTTTCACTGACGCATTCAGGTTGGGCAAATCCAGGCAATTTTATCTATAAACCTGGCAAAATCCGGGTAATTTATATCAAAATTTGCAACCCTAAATCCGGGCAATATCCGGGCAAATTTGGTCAAAACCAGGCTTGCGAATGTCATCCAAAAGAAAGTCGGGATCGTAACAGACACAAATCATTTCCTAATGACACACAGTGGGCCAGGAACCACACTTTTGCGGTCAAAATTGACTGCAGGCCAGAGGGTTCGTTGTAGCTCATCGGTGTCTTCGACAAAGTTACTCGACCATATTTGCGCTGTCCATTGATGGATTGGAATTAGTTCTATGTTTCTCCGCAAGGTGGCGCCAAAATCTAACTTTTTACAGAAGCAAGATACAGGCATGGTTTCTTCTACAAAGTTGTTCATTATACCTTTCACATCAACTTTGTAGAACATTGTTAAGCTCTATGTTGTGTACTTACCTTGCAAAAATAATAATTTGAGAAAACCTTGCAAAATTTGGGTTTTTTTCACCTATTTTTGTTTTTAGCTATACAATACCTCAAAGTTCCACAATATTTGATTGGAATAGACTCAAACAAGATATTCTAGAGGAAAACTTATTGGTTTTGCAGATTTTTTCTCTCATAATCACAAAAAAAAGGTTAAAATTATACATTTTTCAAATTGCAATAACTTGCTTGCGAGCAGTTTTGCGCACCTCATTTTTCGAGGAGTGACAGTTGTGATTATGATCTAAGTGCATGTAAAAAATGTCGGTGGGTTCTCGTGGGTTCCTTGCCAAATGATTTAAATAAGTTTACCAAAAAAATCATTCAAAAATGTTAGAATTTCAAGCCTTTTTTGAGAATTTTAAGCTGGATTTGTTCATTTATAACACGTTATAGTCTATAAAATATCTTATTCATCATCAGTCACAATTATGTTTAGAAGTTCAGGTTTCATAAATTCATTTTTTTTACATGTGGTTTTTCGTTGTATAGAAAGCAAAGGATCCGAGGTCATAATTAATCCATTAAAAATATCTTGCATTGTGTCTTTTCGACTTGTTTTGCGGCTCCTAAACTGTCGAATTCTTCGTAAATCTTTATGGCGCGCTTCTTGAGCTTCTTCACTTAGCATTCCAATGGGCAACAAGGCGGCTGAAATGGCTTCAGATCCATGAATAAGAATTTTGTGCACTGTTGCTGGCATTGGGTACCATGGGTACAGAGACGTGTAAAGCTTTGCAGTTTCAATACAATATTGACGGAAAGCATTTTGGTTGATTGCGTAACCGCTAGACAACGCTCGTAAAATCGTGTCACAGCGGTCGATCAAGTCTTTGTCAATACCTGTAATTAGGCTCGTTTTTTCATGTTCTCGGAAGAAAGTGCGCGCTGTGTTCCCGTCATTTGTTGTTCCGGTTCCATGTTTCACGAAATCAATAAGCAGCCCACATTCTTTTCGGAAAAGATCTTGAATTCGTGCTTTCCTTGATGTTATAATGCTTTTCACCTCTGCTGTTGCATAATACTGCCTTACTTCTAAACGATAGCTAACATTAAGAATCCAGCCCAAAAATCGAATATAGGCATGGAGTGTGTATAATCCAAGCTCTAATGCGTTTCGATTTATTGGTCTTTTTAAGACTAGATCAATATCGTTCATGATTTTGGGACTTGCTGAACAAACGTTACAGGATTGGGAGGACTTAGTATCGGTTAAAGAGTTGGCAACTTTTCCATCAATCATGGATAAAATCATCGTGTGTTTTACATGGACTGTACCAAAAGGGAAGCAAATCTTTGTCCGATTCAAGTTTGCGATTTGTGCGGAAACTCTTGCTTCTTCCATTTTGATAATATCAACAGTTTCCTTGGCGAATTCAATTTTTAGTGGACGACAAAATCTTGTAGATGACGGAGTAGGATTTTTCCATAAAATTACTTCTGAATTGTCTCCGCCTTGGAGTTGCAAAGGTACTAAGCAAGTCAATAAGATACTGGAATCGTCATCATCTGTATTTTCAAGGTACTGTTTGTAGTTGGAATGAGATCCACTTCCATCGAATCCCCATTTAGAAATCAATGTGCAGTTGGTTAAATCGGATAATGAGAGATTCTCAAAATTTTCTATTTGGCTCTCTACAATCCGTTCAAGGGTTTTATCTAGAAGTCCTTGTAGAGAAACCTCTACTTTATGCCCTTGAACATCAATTTGATTTTCGACTGGATAGCATTTTTTTTTTCGAGTCTCTTACCTCATTGTAGCTTGGAAACACATCTGCGCCTTTCTTTTTCAAGGCTTCCCGAAGAATCTGGTAGCCTCGTTTCGACAAATCCACGTCCAACATTAAAGCTAAGGCTTCTTCGGGAGAAAAGGACTTGATAGTAGATTTTGATTGCTTCCATGCCTCATCTATTCGGGAGGCACGGGTTGGAGTCGTATCCACAATTTGTCGAATCAGGCCTGCAGCAGCTCTGTTACCTTCTGCTCGAAGATTCATTTCGGTTGCTAACGCAAGGGCAGGTGTTGGAACTGTTTTTCGAATTTGAGAAACCTTTCGTTTTTGTGATCGAACGTTACTTCCGGTAAATGGAAGTTTTTTTTCTTCCAGCTAGAGAAAATAGTATTTAGTATCATTTATAACACTTCATAAGAGTTAAATAGTGATCACAGTGTAAGTTGTATTTACCCGATTTTACAATCTTGTTGACTGTGAAATTCTCAAATGTAACTTCTTTTTCCAGCCATTCGTTGTTTGTTGAAAAAAATCTTGCTCTATTTCTGTAACATTTTTCTCATTTTATTTTCATTTTGGAAACAAGTCTTGAAAATTCTGCTTTCAACGATTTTGGTATTTCGCTATATTTCGTTTTCAAGCACTTTTCCAAAAACTCGTTAACGCGATCTCGCCTGTGTTGCCAACTTTCGCTAGGATCTCCGAAGAGAACTTCGAAAACATGTTTTCGCAGTATCTGAGACATCTTTACTACAAGAAACAAAGTCAGAGAATGACAAAGTTCCAAAGAATTTATGCTTGTAGTGAACTGGACATTCAACGGCTTGCTTTTTGAAATTTAAATTTTTTTAACTATATTTTAAATAATTGAACATTATCAAACATCAAACGTTTTTGAATGTTTTTTTTGTAAACTTAATTAAATCATTTGGCAAGGAACCCACGAGAACCCACCGACATTTTTGACATGCACTTAGATCATAATCACAACTGTCACTCCTCGAAAAATGAGGTGCGCAAAACTGCTCGCAAGCAAGTTATTGCAATTTGACAAATGTATAATTTTAACCTGTGATTATGAGAGAAAAAATCTGCAAAACCAATAAGTTTTCCTCTAGAATATCTTGTTTGAGTCTATTCCAATCAAATATTGTGGAACTTTGAGGTATTGTATAGCTAAAAACAAAAATAGGTGAAAAAAACCCAAATTTTGCAAGGTTTTCTCAAATTATTATTTTTGCAAGGTAAGTACACAACATAGAGCTTAACAATGTTCTACAAAGTTGATGTGAAAGGTATAATGAACAACTTTGTAGAAGAAACCATGCCTGTATCTTGCTTCTGTAAAAAGTTAGATTTTGGCGCCACCTTGCGGAGAAACATAGAACTAATTCCAATCCATCAATGGACAGCGCAAATATAGTCGAGTAACTTTGTCGAAGACACCGATGAGCTACAACGAACCCTCTGGCTTGCAGTCAATTTTGACCGCAAAAGTGTGGTTCCTGGCCCACTGTGTGACATTCGAAGAGATCTCATTGACATTGACGGACATAAAAAAAATTTCACATGACTGAGGAAAATGTTTTTGAAATGACAGTCACTCAAAAAAAGGCATCGAATTATTCATCTCGATAACATTTTTGACTTGAAAAGTCGAAGATTCTGTTGGTCCTCTACCTGTCGGAATAAAATTTTTGAATTTTAAATTGTGTGAATATTATGAAAAAATAAACAAAATAGTGTTATGATTTTGACGGTCATGAAGATCGTAACTACGAGCAATCGGAACTATCAACTGCAGGAAACAAATCGGTTTTTTAAGATGGATATTTGGTATCTTGACAGTTTGAAAACGATAAAGTTGTCATTAAGTGCTGGCCAGGTGGCTATGGCCAGCCCGGTTCCAGAATCCGAATAATCAAAATGATCAGATTTTGACTCACATGAATAGAAAGCTCTTGAAAGAGGACATGACTGGGACGGTCGTGATTGATCTCATGAAAGTCGCTATTGATTTCGGAGAAATGTACATGACATTCTGACAGTTGTTATCCCTGTTCATAACCCTGTTTTTATCTCATTAAAATACATCAGCAGATTTCAAACGGAATTTTAACAGGGAGGTGGCATCCTTATTCTATGTCATTGAATTTGACAACTATCAAAATTCCATAACAAACCTGGCCTTTGGATGTCAAGGAACCGGACTAAGTGTCAAATCCTCATTTAGATCTTCATAAATCTAGAGAATTATGAATAATTGTACACTAATACAACATCCATTCTGTTTCCTCATTGGTTGTAATTTTGACTTTTTCAACTCTGTACTACTTTGAGAGGAAAACACCACAAACCTCTCTCTTGATAGATAGAAAAAAGAAAAATATTCTTGTTCGAAAGAAGAACCAGATTGCCATCCTTCTGTATTTTATCCTTCTTAAAAACCGGTCATGACTATTTTGAAAAAAAAACTTCTAAAGAATTTTGTGTAATCATAGAACTTTGTTTGAGTTTTTTGTTAGGTTTTGCGAATAAAGAATAACAAATCCCTTAAAATCCGGACGTTTTTAACGAAATCCCTACACCGGACTTTCCTCATTTTTTTTTCAAATATCTGGGCAAGTCCGGGTAAAACCGGGCAATCTGGCAAGCTCACTCATGGTTGATATGCCATCAAAAAAGAAAAAGAGCACATTCACAATATTTCTGATGAGTGTGCAAAATTTAAAAAAAAAAATTGAAATTACATCGGCAAGTTTTTACTATGCAAAAAGATTGACAACAATAATTTGGTTTCTATAAGCTTTGATTATTCTTCCGAGAAAAGGGCAAATACTTAAAAAAAGAGAGACATTTTGATCAATCGAATTGTTCATAACCTACATTAATTCAAAACTGCCCAATTCTGTATTCCTTAGTCATCCACGCTTTAATATGCATATTATTTCATTAATAAATAAATCTGATTTGGTGGCATCCATTTATTACGTGACGCTTACTTATTACACTTATCTATTACGCAGGGTGAGCTTACTTTACGAGTTGTAATAAAAAGAAGGGGGAGTACATAGCCTTGATGTTACGTAACGACTTTTCCCTTTTAAAAATGTCTGTCATTATATTTACTGGCAACTATTTTTATGTCATTCTTCACAACTTTTGTCAGCACCGAAATGATGAACAGTTTAAAGTCAGTTCAAAACTATAAGCTTTAACAAGATTAAAGCTGGCTTGTATATGTTCCTTTTACAATGATTTATGAGGCAGAAATGCTAAGATCCAAACTGCATTTCCGTGATTTAACCGTTGGAAAACTGAATATTTTGGAAAAGGTCGCTTTTTTGTAATACCTAAAAGCATTAAAACACATACTGAGGTGAGGAATATTAGAGATGATCATTGATTGCAGTAAATTCAAACGACATTGGTGGGTATAATTAAATGTTTGTTACAAAACCAGATTCCGAGTTTCGGGGTAATTTTGATCACTATGGTTTTAACGTATCTCAACATCTTCAAATTAATAAATTTTTTGATTCCATTTAGCACGTAGGCTCAAAACATCGATAACAGTAATTTTTGGTTTAGATGAAATTGAATGTTATAACGTTTTCTTTCAAAAACAAATATACTCAAAAGATGGACAATGTTGCTGCATGCATTAGGGGAAAACATGATAAACATTTCTCATTATTTTTTGGCCTCAAAAACAAATGAAATTTTACCTTCATGCAATTCCGCAAAGTTCTAGCACTGTTCCCATGTTCGTTTTTTCTTCGAACTTAACCATAAGATAGGGTTTTTAGGCATTTTTTCTATACAGGCTTTTTCGTGGAAAATGACCGTTTATTTTTAATACCCAAAAATTATCATCAAATGACCATAAAATAACACTACAACTAAACCTAAACTAAGAAAGAAGATAAATTTTCACATTAAACAACCCATTTACTCCTAAATGCTTTAATTTGATAAGGAGAGATGTTTATTTGTGAGCCTTAAAAAAGCAGATATTATAAGATTTTAAAATTTCATTTTAAATAATATAAATAATCTCCTAACAAAATCCAAATTTAGCTTATTTGTAACTCAATTAATAGGCTTTCAAACGTAGTAATCAGTTTTCAGATATTTAACTTTATACTTATTTAATGATGATTATCTGTAAAAATTGCATGTTGACCAAAGTTACTACTACCTACTAAGAACAATCTGGACGAATCAGAACTTCGATGTTAAGATTTAGAATCTTCCTGATGTTTGGTTTAATTTCAATCATTTGTTTTGTTTATCGCAAACCAACGAAATGTAGAAATATATTTCGAAGAAAGTTGAAAAAAATTACATATTATGTTAAAATCTTTTTTGAACTTTCAAACAATTTTTTTTTTCAAAAATAGAGAAGGGGGAAAGGTATATTTCAGTGTTGCATTATTTTCATGGGGGTATGTCACACTGTGTCACAGCGTTACGATTTGTGAAGTGCGTTATTCATGGATACGGCCTTTGTAATAAAAAAAAACCCGATTTAATACACTTTACAGTGGATTGTAGCCTTTCTTACAGCCTGTAAAATATATTTGGGTACATATAAAACAAAATGAACTATGAATTATGATTAATGAATTTCATACGCAATAAATCCAAAATGAATTTAGGAAATAAAGATTCAAAGTTTTTATTAGGATAAAAGTATTTTTATATAATCATAATTTTCATATAAATTAACCTTTTTGAATGACTAGATTCTGGAATATCATGTATGATTCCGTTTCTATGACATCTAACTCAATTTACTCCTTTTGGAGTTACAGCATATGATATCTTCAAAATGGAAGGGGTTTAAAAATTAAGAATACAATTTAAAAAAGGAGGCCTGACCATGTATTTCAAATAATTCAACCTCTGAAGTATAGGAAACAAATACATAGATAAAGTTATTGGATAAAATTTCAAATGCTAGAGTAAAATACGATACCAAAATGTTAAAAATCGGTACAATAAATTTTGAAAAATAAAAATATTGAAAATTTTGAAAGCGTAGTATTTTTGATTTTGTTATTTTGAGATTTTTATTCTGTTTTGTTGATTTTGTCTATTTCGTTAATTTTGTTAATTTGGTCATTTTTTAAATTTTGTCAATAATGTCAATTTTATCAATTTTCATGATTTTGTCAGCATTGTTAGTTCAGTAAATTTTGTCAATTTAACCAATTTTCTAGATTTTGTTTATTTGTCGATTTTAACAAATCATGAAGATTTTGTCAACTTTTTCAAATTTGAAAATTCTGTCAATTTTGTCAAATTTGTCAAATTTGTCAATTTGGTCAGTTTTGTTAATTTTGTCAATTTTGTCAGTTTTATCAAATTAGTCAATTTTGTCAATCTTGTCAATGTTGTCAATTTTGACAGCTTTGCCAATTTTGTCAATTAAGTGCATTTCGTCGATTTTGTCATTGTCAATTTGGCCAATTTTTTAAATTTTTTCAATTTCCTTCGATTCTGTCAAGTTTGTCAATTGGGTCAATTTAGTAATTTTGTCAATCTTTTCAATTTTGTCAATTTTGTAAATATAGTGAATTTTGTCGATTTTGTCTTTGTCAATTTTGTGAATTTTGACATTTTGGTCAATTTTGTCACTTTTGTCGATTTTTGTCAGTTTTATCAATCTTGTCAATTTTGTCAATTCAGTGAATTTTGTCGATTGTGTCATAGTCAATTTTGTCAATTCTGCCAATTTTCTCGATTTTGTCGATTTTAAAAATATTATCAATTTTTATGATTTTTTCATCTAAGTGAATTTTGTCAAATCAATGAATTAAGCCAAGTTTTTCAATTTGGTCAATTTGGTCAATTTTGTCAATATTGTCGATTTTTTTCAGTTTTATCAATCTTGTCAATTTTGTCAATTTTTGTGAATTTGGTGGATTTTGTCATCGTTAATTTAGTCATTTTTTCAATTTTGTCGATTTTGTCAATTTTATCAATCTTGTCAATTTTGTCAATTTAATGAATTTTGTCGGTTTTGTCATCTCTTTTGTCAATATTGTTATTTTTATCAATTTTGTCAATTTTTTCAATTTTATTAAATTTGTCAGTTTGATCAATCTTGTCAATTTTGTCAATTCAGCGAATTTTGTCCATTTTGTCATCGGCAATTTGTTCAATTCTGCCAATTTTCTCGATTTTGTCAATTTTATAAATTTTATCAATTTTATGATATTTTCAACTTAGATAGTTTTGTCAAATCAATGAATTATGTCAAGTTTGTCAATGTCGTCAATATAGTGAAATTGGTCTATTTAGTCAATTTTTTTTCAATTTTGTCATTTTTGTATTTGGTCAACCTGGCGAAAATGGTTAATTCGGAGTTCTTTCCTGTTTCTTCAACTTTGTCAATAATGATTATAAGCTTTTTAGCATTATATGCATGTTCCAAAAAAAAATCCCAAATGCTTCAAACTCTACTATGGAGGGCTTGGTGGCGCTACTGTTTGGTTGTCATCTTCCATTGGCTTCAGCAAGTGAAAGTTCAGATTGACCTCCAAGCCGTCATCGTTTTTCTCTAGACACCAACCCCAACAACAACAACGCAACGTTAGATCTTAAGAGAGGAAGAGAAAAGGGAACAAAAAAACAAACCCGAGAGCTTAAAGCTCGAGAGGATTCAGTAGCATTTGTCTTATTGGATTCAATTTGCTTCCACGGGCGAAATACTCTCCTGTCGTTGCTGCTTAAGAAAAAGCTTCGTAAGCACGAACGGCACGTGAGAAGATGAGAGGATGTGCATACATCGTCCGTGTACCCGTGTTGTTTTCCCCTTCTCAGAGCAATCTGTGCCTGAATATAATGTTGAGCGAAGTTACTATCGCTTTCGTACCATGCAGTGTGGGCATGACGTACTCATCAACGACTTCATTAACTTCGGGGTCGTACCCCTTGGTGTAAACCATTTTTAAGTTTTAATAATTCGGAGCTTCGGTTCCGAAATTTTTGAAATGGTTCGGTTGCAAACTGAACCATTTAAATGAGAAAATTAAACGATAGACCGGGAGAATTTTAGTTGTTGTCTTCCTCCCACACGGTTCCTGTCACGTTGACATCGAACCCGAGTGGGAGTGAAGCCTGTCTGTTCTCCCTTCCACACATCGACGGATCCATACTTTTAGATAGCAAGCGCGTATCTATGACGTCACGTATAATTTGACGTCATATATACGATAATCTTGATTTAGTGATTGCTAGTTCTGGCTAGCAAGCCAAATTGACACGTTTTTTGGAGAGATGACTTTTGATATTAACTATGCAAAAAAAATTTTCAAACTATTTTGTATTTTTTTCTTTCTTTTATAGGTTGCAGAAGAAAAAAAAACAAATTTTTCAAGATAAAAATCATTTTTATTGTACTGCTCAGTTTCACAAAAACGTCGAGAACAAAGTTTACAAAAATTCACACAAATACACACAAATACACAGACATCATCAGAACTCGTCGAGCTGATTAGATAGGTACCTATAAAGGTATATCTAAGACCCATAATTAATGATCTCCCAAATCGACCGATAACTATACCTTTCTGTAAGAAAGGCAAAAAGTTAGAGCATTTGAAGTTCATTGTTGTTATACAAAAAATAATCAAAAAAAACAAGTATTAAGAATTTAATTTAATTTCTGATCCCAAAATTTCTTATCCAATCAAAATACCAGATTAAAAATTCAGCTGAAGATCAAAACTTGACCGATTTAGGCCCTGCATATTAAATAAACAATGTTGCCAACTTGAATTATTTCCGACTAAAATTGTACAATCTACATACCGGATAATTTGCTTTAAGAGTTTTTTTTTTCAATGGGAGAACATCAAACTTCGAGCTCTTTTTTTTCAATCACCAATCACCAGCTCACTCTCAAAAATAACAAAGTTTCGAATGTGATTTTTTTTCTGCTGGAAATCGAGGCATAACTTTACTGTGTAGAAAATAAACTAATTGACCGATCCTTTTCAAATTTTTATACAATGAAATATAACGCATTTGTGAGCTTGGGGATGTATTTGTAATTAAAAATTAAATCCTTATTTCGTACAATCTTACTTTCAGCCTAACACCGTTCATGAACTGATGTATAATGTTTAGCCGCATCTTTTGCTGTACACAAACCTAAGTTTGCTTCATTTTTTCCTCAGGATTCAACTCCTCAGGATTTCTTCGTAGGTTTTTACCTCAAAATAGCCCAGTTTTAAGTATGGATCTCAAGTTTCAGTGCATTGAGAGGGTTTATTTCCTTGAGTACAAAAGTGACCGCCTGGCTTCCAAGACATTTTTTGAATAGAGGAAAGCTCGAGAATAGATCGAAATGAAGCGGAAGTCTGCTTTTTAGCTATGTTGAGCATTTTATCTGATACTCAAATGCAGATGCAGATAAGAAAAGCTTAAGCATAAATTTTTCGTTGTAGTTTGTTGAGAAATACAATTTTCATCTATCACTTTTTTGTGTTTATCTTCATTTTTCAAAGCCATTCACCTATACAAATTTACAAAAAAAAAAACCAACTAGCTATAACGATGCATTCTTCAATTTTTTTTAGTATCGGTCAAGTAGTTTGGCAGTCCGAGCCAAAACTGTAACCAGTTATTAGCAAACGGTTTTTTTGTTACAGGAAAAAGAGTACATCAAATAAATGCTTGTTAAATGCATTATAAGTTTAAAAAAAAAGGATTTTTTTTTATCATTAAATAAATTAAATATCATTAAAAGTTAAAGAGACATGAAAAATGAATTTTTTGGTTTGCATTTTGCGAAGAATTGCCCCAGAGTGCCATTCCCGAAAAAGAAGTTTTGAAAGTAGGATTTTTCAAAATTTTGCACGAATCCAAAAAAATTATTTCCAATTTCGTATTCCATAATTTTGAACAAAAACATTGAATTTTCCAATAGCTTCGAACTTTGAAGTAATGAACTAAATTTTCTCAGTTAGATTTTTTGGTGCAGTAAATTGTCGATATAAACATAAAGTTTTATTGCTTTGTAATTTATAATGTTTTGGGCATCTAGTAAATAGAAGAATATCATTTTAACAAATTTCTATGTACAATTAAATTACTTTTAAAATATAAGCAATTCAAGCAACAACAACAAAATGACATATGCCATGATATACTTTGGACATTCCCTAAAGGTTTTTAAAATTCAGAATTTGTTGATAAATGGGTGGGAAATTTGCGCTTTTTGAAAAAGCCATTTAAAGTTTCAGATTTCATATACAAGTTTAAATTACAATTTAAAACCTTGGTTCCTCCGTTAATGATAAATTCACAAAGCAATGGATAATCAAAACCATCAACTTTGAACTCACTTGTTGGTTCTGGATAAGATCCCTCTATTGTATCTTGATCTAAAATACATATAAAAGTTTGATTGAAAAAATTTAAAAATGTTGGAAAAACTCGATAAAGTATTAGGTATATTATGCCCTTTCTAATATTCGCTTTTTAGTTGACGATGGGTTGATAATGAAACTAGAGTAAGGTGGGGTAAAAGTACGAGTCGGGTAAAAGTACGTTTTGGGATTATCACAAACCAAGAACAGTAAAATTCAAAACTCTGGCGTGGATGGATAGTGATTTGGACTGCCAACAACCAGCCATAATTTTTTTTTCGTAGAAATTGAAAATGCTCCGAAAAATGAGGTAAAGTAGCTTTTTTGCTAGAATGATGTAATATTTCAAATAACGGCAAACATGTTTGTGCACTCAAAAGTCTGGCTTTCAATGAAAGTTTTATTGTGTCTTTTTAGTTGTTTTCAATCACTATCAAATGCCGAAGAAAGAATTTAATTACTATGTCTCTGTTTTGCACAATAAACTGTGAATCATAAGAAACCTTGAAGGGGCAAAAGTACGAACTGCAAATGGGGCAAAAGTACGAAGGGTCTACTGAAGTAAATCTGAACGGAAAATTTTAACTTCTTTTTTGAATGCTCTGGAAACATCAGCGCATATTTTTGTTCCTACAAGACTTGCTCACGCGAAAAAATGCTCAAATTCGATGGGAATTGGATTTCTAAAACCTGCTGAATATGGACAGTTAGTGGAGAACTCCAAATTCACGCAGGTTATTTACCCATGTATAGGATTTGTATCAGAAGCGAACAAGGAAGCTGCTGCTGTAAGCAGAAATTAAAACAAAATAGTTTTCCTGTTGACTTCATGCAGAATTGGGGAATTTTGAATGGTCGTACTTTTACCCCACATCGTTCGAACTTTTGCCCCAGAGGTGGGGTAAGAGTACGTTTCGATAGCAGTTAGGCATTTTCACTACTGCTATCAAATGCGTCGATCAATTATCTTCGTAATTTTATAGAAGAGAGCTAAAAGTCTAAAGAATCAAATGCTGTTCTTGGTTTTTTGGAAAACAACCGGCAAAATTTTCTAAAAATAGGGTGGCACTAAGGTCGTACTTTTACCCCACCATACTCTATATGTTAGTGTTTTCATATCTTGAAATAGAACATTAGGATCAAAAGTGTCGTATTTTTGGACCCCTATCAAACTATCCGGGTTTTCCAATGACTTTCTTTCATTTAAGGAAAAATAGGCAGCATAGTTCAAATTTATCAGAATGATAGATATTTCCCTTATTTTTTTTCTTTTTTCTCAGAGATGTGATTTTCCTTTAACTTGTACAGTTAAAAATCTTATGTTTTCTTATCCACTCTGATATCTCAAAATGTCTTCCACTAATTGAACTATATATTTAACCACAAAAACTTAAGTTAAATTTTAAAAACTTTGAGAATTCTATCAGATTTACATTTTATGACAAATGTTAGGGCGAAGGATGGATAATAGTTCATCGTTTGCATGGAAATTTTTAAATCTACACTGAAAATATCTGACTTTTCAATAAAAACTCACCCTAGACTTGATGTCTGGTTGCTAGAAAATAGAGGAAAATTTTAAAAAAATTACAGACCCCGTTCGATTTTGGCAACATCCGAGCAAAATCCGTTCGATTTTGGCAACATCCAAAAAAGACGGTTTTTTTTTGTCACTTTTTAATTGCTTATTTTCATTTCAAATTAATCAAAATTAATTTAAAACGTAAAAATACCATGAAATTTTTCAATTCGGCTCAATTATAGTAGGTTTAAACAGTAAAAACATGAATTTTCCCATGTTTTACTGCTTAAAACTAATATAATTGAGCCAAATTAAAAAAAAATAGGCTAATATAAGGTTTTACATCAATTTTGACTTATTTGAAATGAAAATTAAAAATAAAAAAGTGACAAAAAAACAGTTCGATTTTGGCAACATAAAATTTACGGGCGTGTTGCCAAAAACGAACGGGGTCTGTATTAATCTAACCAAAATTCGTTAAACAGAGGCCTACCTTGCTTAAGCGAGTGAAAACTAACAACATTCAATTTGACAACTCGGTTGTTGATTTGCCAGTAAAATAGACCAATAGGTGATGGAAGCGCTGCCGAATTTGGGTGATGGTTTTGCACTAGTGCAAGTGGGATGCAGCTCAAATTTCACCCAACTTTCGACAGATCTTACGGGTTTTTCTTAAAAAGAGAAAGAATAACTTTCGATTCCATTGCCCATTGCTAGAAAGATCAGCAATTTGAAAACCGATTGCTTATTTATCAGCACAAATGACAACAACGCGACCGATTGCTGAAAAATATAGCAATTAAAAAACCGATTGCTGGTTTCCAGCAAAAATTTGAGTTGCTGAACGTTTTCAGCAATCTTAGTGTGGATGTAAGCGGAGTCAATTATTTCCAATTTTCGGTTTTTTATGACCTTTCATGTTAGCACTAAGGGGCTTCAGATACCAGGGGTTCAGATACCACGTGGACAAAAAAATGAGATTTTTGACCCCCTCCTCCCCCTCCGTGGACAAGCGTGGACATTTGGCAAACCCCTACCCCCCTCCCCGGATGTCCACGTGGACAGATTTGAAATATTTTTTTTAAATACCCATAATTTGACAGTTAGAAAACACCACTTTTTGCCTTTTTGTTATAGAAGTGGCTGATTTAAAAATAAAAACCCGATTTAATACACTTTACAGTGGATTGTAGCCTTTCTTACAGCCTGTAAAATATATTTGGGTACATATAAAACAAAATGAACTATGAATTATGATTAATGAATTTCATACGCAATAAATCCAAAATGAATTTAGGAAATAAAGATTCAAAGTTTTTATTAGGATAAAAGTATTTTTATATAATCATAATTTTCATATAAATTAACCTTTTTGAATGACTAGATTCTGGAATATCATGTATGATTCCGTTTCTATGACATCTAACTCAATTTACTCCTTTTGGAGTTACAGCATATGATATCTTCAAAATGGAAGGGGTTTAAAAATTAAGAATACAATTTAAAAAAGGAGGCCTGACCATGTATTTCAAATAATTCAACCTCTGAAGTATAGGAAACAAATACATAGATAAAGTTATTGGATAAAATTTCAAATGCTAGAGTAAAATACGATACCAAAATGTTAAAAATCGGTACAATAAATTTTGAAAAATAAAAATATTGAAAATTTTGAAAGCGTAGTATTTTTGATTTTGTTATTTTGAGATTTTTATTCTGTTTTGTTGATTTTGTCTATTTCGTTAATTTTGTTAATTTGGTCATTTTTTAAATTTTGTCAATAATGTCAATTTTATCAATTTTCATGATTTTGTCAGCATTGTTAGTTCAGTAAATTTTGTCAATTTAACCAATTTTCTAGATTTTGTTTATTTGTCGATTTTAACAAATCATGAAGATTTTGTCAACTTTTTCAAATTTGAAAATTCTGTCAATTTTGTCAAATTTGTCAAATTTGTCAATTTGGTCAGTTTTGTTAATTTTGTCAATTTTGTCAGTTTTATCAAATTAGTCAATTTTGTCAATCTTGTCAATGTTGTCAATTTTGACAGCTTTGCCAATTTTGTCAATTAAGTGCATTTCGTCGATTTTGTCATTGTCAATTTGGCCAATTTTTTAAATTTTTTCAATTTCCTTCGATTCTGTCAAGTTTGTCAATTGGGTCAATTTAGTAATTTTGTCAATCTTTTCAATTTTGTCAATTTTGTAAATATAGTGAATTTTGTCGATTTTGTCTTTGTCAATTTTGTGAATTTTGACATTTTGGTCAATTTTGTCACTTTTGTCGATTTTTGTCAGTTTTATCAATCTTGTCAATTTTGTCAATTCAGTGAATTTTGTCGATTGTGTCATAGTCAATTTTGTCAATTCTGCCAATTTTCTCGATTTTGTCGATTTTAAAAATATTATCAATTTTTATGATTTTTTCATCTAAGTGAATTTTGTCAAATCAATGAATTAAGCCAAGTTTTTCAATTTGGTCAATTTGGTCAATTTTGTCAATATTGTCGATTTTTTTCAGTTTTATCAATCTTGTCAATTTTGTCAATTTTTGTGAATTTGGTGGATTTTGTCATCGTTAATTTAGTCATTTTTTCAATTTTGTCGATTTTGTCAATTTTATCAATCTTGTCAATTTTGTCAATTTAATGAATTTTGTCGGTTTTGTCATCTCTTTTGTCAATATTGTTATTTTTATCAATTTTGTCAATTTTTTCAATTTTATTAAATTTGTCAGTTTGATCAATCTTGTCAATTTTGTCAATTCAGCGAATTTTGTCCATTTTGTCATCGGCAATTTGTTCAATTCTGCCAATTTTCTCGATTTTGTCAATTTTATAAATTTTATCAATTTTATGATATTTTCAACTTAGATAGTTTTGTCAAATCAATGAATTATGTCAAGTTTGTCAATGTCGTCAATATAGTGAAATTGGTCTATTTAGTCAATTTTTTTTCAATTTTGTCATTTTTGTATTTGGTCAACCTGGCGAAAATGGTTAATTCGGAGTTCTTTCCTGTTTCTTCAACTTCGTCAATAATGATTATAAGCTTTTTAGCATTATATGCATGTTCCAAAAAAAAATCCCAAATGCTTCAAACTCTACTATGGAGGGCTTGGTGGCGCTACTGTTTGGTTGTCATCTTCCATTGGCTTCAGCAAGTGAAAGTTCAGATTGACCTCCAAGCCGTCATCGTTTTTCTCTAGACACCAACCCCAACAACAACAACGCAACGTTAGATCTTAAGAGAGGAAGAGAAAAGGGAACAAAAAAACAAACCCGAGAGCTTAAAGCTCGAGAGGATTCAGTAGCATTTGTCTTATTGGATTCAATTTGCTTCCACGGGCGAAATACTCTCCTGTCGTTGCTGCTTAAGAAAAAGCTTCGTAAGCACGAACGGCACGTGAGAAGATGAGAGGATGTGCATACATCGTCCGTGTACCCGTGTTGTTTTCCCCTTCTCAGAGCAATCTGTGCCTGAATATAATGTTGAGCGAAGTTACTATCGCTTTCGTACCATGCAGTGTGGGCATGACGTACTCATCAACGACTTCATTAACTTCGGGGTCGTACCCCTTGGTGTAAACCATTTTTAAGTTTTAATAATTCGGAGCTTCGGTTCCGAAATTTTTGAAATGGTTCGGTTGCAAACTGAACCATTTAAATGAGAAAATTAAACGATAGACCGGGAGAATTTTAGTTGTTGTCTTCCTCCCACACGGTTCCTGTCACGTTGACATCGAACCCGAGTGGGAGTGAAGCCTGTCTGTTCTCCCTTCCACACATCGACGGATCCATACTTTTAGATAGCAAGCGCGTATCTATGACGTCACGTATAATTTGACGTCATATATACGATAATCTTGATTTAGTGATTGCTAGTTCTGGCTAGCAAGCCAAATTGACACGTTTTTTGGAGAGATGACTTTTGATATTAACTATGCAAAAAAAATTTTCAAACTATTTTGTATTTTTTTCTTTCTTTTATAGGTTGCAGAAGAAAAAAAAACAAATTTTTCAAGATAAAAATCATTTTTATTGTACTGCTCAGTTTCACAAAAACGTCGAGAACAAAGTTTACAAAAATTCACACAAATACACACAAATACACAGACATCATCAGAACTCGTCGAGCTGATTAGATAGGTACCTATAAAGGTATATCTAAGACCCATAATTAATGATCTCCCAAATCGACCGATAACTATACCTTTCTGTAAGAAAGGCAAAAACCTATAAAAATTTCCTGATATAAAATATTTTAAAAATTTTAAATTTCTAAATTATTATAATTATCCACACAGTAAACAGTATTGTTGCATTTTTATTTAAATTAGACTGAGAAGCCAACAAACAACGAAAAGTATAAATCCAGTCATATTTATCCAAGGGATTGAAATCAAGAGAGAATTCTTTGCAATTGCAAAATTCCACAACTACTTCACAAATTGCAACAATTTGGAACAATTACCACATTTTCACTCTCTCTGAGCACTGGTTTCTCTCATTTGAACTCAAACCTTCTTATTTTCTCTAACAAATTGCCACAAATTCAATCATTGGCTGCACAATTTGTGTGATCATAGACAAATTTTCTCCCTTCATTTGAGTTCCCCGTATTTATCACTTGCTTTCAGGTAGTTACTAATTGTTTAAACTTAAACTGGTAAGCTTTGTCATTTTTAGATTTTGATTTAAACGTCTCAATATTTATTCACCTTTAGAAAATATTTTGAAAGAAAGTATGTCCACGTGGACATGACCCAAACCCCTACCCCCCTCTCCGTGGACAAGCGTGGACATTTTCATACCCCCCTCCCCCCCTCCTAAGTTGTCCACGTGGTATGTGAACGGCCCCTAAGACCTATAGAGTGTAGCTCTAAAGTAGGGTCAGTTTCGAGAATGGAGAGCTGAAGAGATTTTATGAAACACACAATGATGAAGTAAACATTAAGTATAATGAACCTTCTTTTGGCAAAGATCATTCTTGAAATAAATAAGTACATTCGATCAGAAACATATCAATGATTCTAACTCCAATCCAAATCCAAAATTTTATCCTGTCTCCGATCCGAAACAAATCGATTAGGTCTAAGGCATAATCCAAGATCATGAATCCGATATCGATCTCGAATTCTGAATGTAGATCTTCAATCCTGATCCTTATCACAGATCCAGGATTTGGAACCTTTATACTGATTTTTATTATGGTCTTTGGCATGGCCGTAGGAACGGGGGGGGTTTTGGGGGTTAAACCCCCCCCATGAAGGTCCAAAGATGCCAAGTAAATTTTTTTTTACTAAACATAAAATTTGAATTTTCTAATCAAATTTTGATGAACTACTTAAATCATTCAAGAGTAACAATAGTGTAACAATCTTGACTCCAAAACCTCGAAATCTCATTCCAGGACCACAATTCTACAACAGTTGTTCAAAAAATTTCTCACTTGTTGATAGTAATTGAGTCCCAAATATTGAATCCAAAAAAAGTTAAACTAAGCTTTTCAGATTGTATGGATTTTGACCAGATTTTCTCGCTCTATTTGCAAAATCAAACGAAAGTTTTAATTGAATCCTTAGAATTATGTATCTTGTGTCCAAATCATTTTTTTAAACAAATTTTATCAAAAAAAATATAAACGTTTTTTGGAAGCCTGATTCTTCTAATGATTCTGAATCGCCTGATGTGTTTTGAAAAAAAAAAAAAAAAATTAAAACGGTATTAGTGTTTTTTTTTCTTAATTTAAATCGAATATTCCGAAATTTGCCTGCATGTTGGAAGGATATTTAAGAAAAACTTGAAACTATATGCCCTTATTTCGCAAGGTTTTAGAATAAAATTGTCTGGATTTGCCCACCCCGGATACTTGCGGCAAAATATCTAGTAAGTATCGAGTTTATTCTTCTGGATTTTCAGTTTAGATCATCATTGGTATAGAATCTTGATTCCAACGTTGGTGTTGCATTTTAATCTAAAATGTGATGAATTTTCCATGTTCAAAACTCTAAATTTCGGAATATGAATAAACATATTTGAAATTCAAACCACTGTTAAGATTTGAATCCGAAATTTTTATCCTAAATTTATGTGCAGAGTTGAAACATAAGAAAGTTTCATGAGTCCAGAATTAAAAATATGAAAAAGTTTCGTCATTCACAATTTTATTAATAAATCTCAAGTTCAATTACGAATAAATAATTGGAAAAAATCATGTTGAAAACCATAAATTCAAATTCAAATAAAAGATTTCTGGTCAAGGCTTCTGATACAAATTTCGCTTTCTGGTTTCAAATTCATAGGATTTCTCATCCGGAATTTAGATTCAAGCTTAGAATTTGGTTTCTAAATGCAGAATTCAGACTTTGAACTTAAATCCAAGGTTTGTATTAAGATTAAGCTCAAATTTGAGTTTTATGATCAATATTAAGGTATCGATGTTAAAATTTCATCAGGGATTAAAATTGAAGGAGATCGCAGTTTCATAACGTGGATTCTTGAATCAAAATTAAAATTTTAAATTCATGAAAGTCAGATAAGAAACAAAAATCTGGTGAAAATCACACATAAAAAATAAGATCTGAAGAATAGAATAAGAATTAGTTTTTAAGAATTTGTTTTTCGAAAAATCTAGATTTTAATTTTGAAAACTTTTATTACAGGATTTAAATTATGAAATATTGTAAATTGAATGATAATTTTTTAACTTGTTTTTTATACTTATGTAAAAATTCAGCAGGAAAATTATTTACACAATTTGCATATATGCAGATATTCAAAATCAAAGGTTCTAACTTAGTCTTAAATTTTATTCGAGTCGACAAGAGTAGTAAATAAACCTTATTTTTTACTTTTATTTATGAATATTTGATACATTTTCATCCAATGTTTAAAATGGCTATGCTTATGGTTCAGAAGAATTAGCTAGCCAAAGTAAGTGAGTTAAGAAATTTTTTCTGAATGAAGGTTCAAAATACTTTTTTTTGTTTCGATTCTCGATGCAGTTGGTGCACCAGTTATTGAAAAACCTATCTGGAACAACTGTGATCGATGTTTATTCTTGGGCTCTCACACTCACGGATATCAGCTCAGGCGGCAACTGATTAACCAGCTGAGCTATATCACAAGGACCCATATTTTTGGAAGCTTTATGAACAAAATTTTCTACTCCTAGGACTTATTTTCAAAAATAAATAACTTTAATGCAAAATAACTTTAACCTGAATAATTAGTTTTACATTTTTTCACTTGTGTAGGCGTTGTTTAAGCAAAAATGTTATTGGGGAAAAATTGTCATCAAAACCCCCCCCATGAGCCGGTTCTTCCTACGGCCCTGGTCTTTGGTCTTGATCAAGTTTGCCGAAATCGCAGAAAAATCTATAATTTCACCGAATCTTGAGTAAATTGTCTTCACAGAATCTGTGTCACAGAGCACAGAATTTTGGAAATATTTACACATTTCACAGTTTTTTTTTTTTTTTAATTTTGTTCATATTTTCCAAATTAATATTATTATCTATTTTGGTTGATATTTTTCGGTGAAAATATTATTGAAAATATTATTGATTAATACTATAATGTTAAAATAAGTTTTGGATTTTTTACTTTGTTTTGAATAAACGTAGCAGAATTGGTTAAGTTGATTGATTTTTCTCAAGAAAATATGAAAAAAGACTCAATCTCTTGTGACTTTTTCAAGAAAATTATGTTATTTCCATCATAGAAAACCATCACAGAGTTTTTTCTCGCAAAAACACCGCTTTTTTTTCGCTAACTTTGGTCCTGATACAGATCCCTATATTTTATTCCTCATGTTGGATCATTTTGGACTGTAGTCCCGATTTATTTAATCCTATGCTGATTTTAGATTCTGATCTTAACTTTTGATCTTGATTCCTGTTGCTGACCCTGATTACAGATCATTATGCTTATCCTGGATTCTGATGGATCCGGGTTCTGATCCTGAATCCTGATTCTGAATTCTGAACTAAAATTCTGGTCCTGATACTGGGTACTTAATACTGAATCTGAGTTATGATCATTATTCTGATTTTGGATATCATTTCTTGATCTTTGATTCTAATCCGGATTCTGGTTCCCAACCTTGTCATGATGCAGTATTCTGATTTTTGTATTATCTCGACTTTTCATTCAGGATACTGATCTCGAACCCTAATCTGGATTCTGATCCAACTGCTGATCCTTAGTTTTGATTCTGGATCCAAACCCTGATGGAAGATCCTGGTTCCGATCTTGGACCCTGATGCTGCATTGTGATTTTTAACTGATTCCAAATGCTGATCTTCAATATTCATTTGTAACTCTGATCCTTATCCGAATTCTAATCCGAACGCTGATCCTGATCCTTGATCCTGGATTCTGATACCTGGACTCTAATGCCGAAAACTTATACCGTTTCCTGATGCTGATCCCGGATCGTGATCCTGATCCGAAATATAAACTTTGATTCCGATCCTTATCCTGACTTTATACTGATTCTAGTTCCCAGTTTCAGATGCTGAAATATATTCTTGGAGTCCAGTTCCAAACCCCCGGAGCCTGATCCTGGAGCTTGAACTAAGATCTGATTCTGATCCCGATTTTGGATATTCATCGATATTCAAATCAAGATCGGAACCATGGCTATCGTATCCTGTGTTTGCCAGTTGTGTAGACTTCTGAAACAGCTCGGTTGAATTTATATGTTGTTTCATTTTTTTATTAATATTAAATGTCGGGATTCAACCAGACATAATTGAATACCATCAGGAATTTTTCAAGACACTTGAACTTTATGTTCAAATATTTCCTTCTAGAGAGGAAATCTTTGATGTTTTTGGACCAGAATCGACAGTTTATAACCCAAGAAATTCATTGCAGTCATTCATATTCGCTTTGCCTATCAAAAAAATGGATTACACAAATTCCTTTTTCTGTTATTTTTAAATTTTCTTAACTTCTGTATCTTAAGCTCAGGTTATTGATATGATTTTTCAAAACAGACTAAATATTTCCTCCAAAGCTTCATTCGTAAACTGATAGTCCGGTTTCACAAAAAGCAAAATACAATCATCTGATTGCAGCAGCCAGCAGCATCAACGTCGGCTCGGTGGGTGTCTGCACTAACTGGAGTAGGGAGTTATTTCTTTGTGTCGAAAATGCCGGAAGCAAATGATGTTACTTTTTCGGTTGCCCGTCGTGACAGCATCTTGAAACAACACCCACGCTCACACACTTCCGAGGAGTTGGCAAAAAGGCCGCCTTTTAGAGCTGTCAACCTCCAGAGAGAGAGAGAGAGAAAGTGTTGCTTTCTTCTGTGGGTTTTTCGAGACAACACGAAACACAGAAGAACTTGACAAAATCTCCTGCAGCAGTAGACGACGACAACGTCGTATACAGAAGTTGCTAAAGACCGTCTACACGGTGAGAATGCTGAGAATGATGATGATGATGATGATGATGATGGAGCATGCAAATGATGGTGATCCATTATTAACTGTCATCAGCAGGCGGATCGTGTTCACCTACAGCCATTTCCGGGAAAACTCACCTCCAAGGGGGGAGGACATCTGCACGGTTGATTGACTGCTTCTGGATAGGGATAAGTAAAGTGGTAAGCAGCGACTTTCATCCATGGATTAGCACACACTGTATGTGTGTACCTATGTAATATTCTGCCGAGGACCAACTTCATGTGACATTTCCACAGAAAATCCGGGCATGTTCAGGTGCTGCTCAGTTGCATGCATTCCTTCCTTGCCATTTGTCTGGGATGTATGACACGACATTATGAGGAAACTTTTTAACCATCCCCGACTAACTGGGAGCGAGTGGCTGAGCTCTGACTATACGACATTTAACCGGAACCGGAACCGGAAGGAAGGAAATGTTCGGGTCACACAGATATAATATCGCCGAATAGTTTACGGGAAGCGGAATTCTGCCGAAGGTGCCCTATTATGGGTGGCCCTTGAATAAGCCGTTGTTTAGTAGCGGGTGAGGGATTTGCAGTTGCTATGATTCAGAGAAATGGCTTGAAAAATATTAGGTACTCCTGTTTTGTCGAAATGATTGTTTTTAAACATTTTATTCTATTTGTCTTAACAAACGTTATTTTAATACACAGTGACCGGCACAAATGAAAATCCACCCATCGTTTTAAATTGAAAATGCCGATATTTTTCAAGTAATTTAACAGCAAGCTGTCATTTTTCCCATTCCCTTCCAAATATTTTCAGTTTTTCTAAATTTTTTAAAATTTCAACGAGTTCGTTTAAAATCTGGTAATTTGAAGATCATTTTAAAATTAAAATTTTCTTTCAATTTTGTTAAGTCAGAAGCAATTAGTTTACTGAATTGCAAACTTTACATGTATGATATAAAAAAAAATCCGCTTTATGGTTTATTTGATAAAAATGGTAATACCAAATTACCATTAGTTGAAATGGTTAAGGTTTATTAACTGATAACGCTTTGCATACTTTTTTGTAAGGTTCCGATAATATTTCGGGAGTAAGGGGTCCAGCCAGCACATAGTTTTATGTGTAAAATGTGTTTATTCACCTGTCTCGTATTAAGTATATTTGTCCATCCGTCCCGTTTTTAGCATGGATTCTTACAGGTTCACGCTCGAAATGTCGATTTTATTATCAGCACTCAAATTAACGTTTCTCTTTCTTTTAAAACACCTCGGTTCTGTACGTTTTCTCCAATGAAAACATGGATAATCTTAAATCTGGACGCATTAAACGGGTCTATTTCGGAGCTTTGTAAACGAAATGAAAATGTTTTGAACTCAATGTAGGTTTTTTATTGCACTTTAAGGAAAAATAACAAAAAATTGTTCCGATGTGGTTTTGATGACATTTCGAACTTTTCGTCGAATATCTTCAGTATTTCCACGGAGATAAGGAGAAACAGAAACAGTTTTTCAATTTATAACATTTTTTAAATAAAAAAAACATTACAAAGCTACCTTCAAAAAGATTAAAAGTAGAATCTAAATGCTTCGAAAATTTAATTCTATTATGAATATAATTAAATTCAGCATCACCAATCATAAAATAAAGTTCAATGCTTAAAATCAATCATATAAATATAATTGAATTAATTATATTTAGAGATAAATCAACTATACCAGTTTTGTTTAAATTTACTATATTTATTGTTGAATGCACAATCCACCCATCGTTTTAAGCTTAAAATGCCGATATATTTCTAGGAATTAAACAGCAAGCTGTCATTCTTCCCATTCCCTTACCAATATTTTCAGTTTTTCTAAGTCTCTTAAAATTTCAACGAGTTCGTTTAAAATCTGGTAATTTGAAGATCATTTTAAAATAAAGTTTTTCCTTTAATTTTGTTATGTCAGAAGTCATCAATCATATGATTACATTTGAATCTATTATATTTATAGTTGAACGTATAACATCATTCATACATCTATAGTTGAATCTATTATATGCATTGTTGAATGTAAAATATCATTCAGATAATCTATTATACATTTAGTTGAAATATCCAGATTTTTAGTTGGTTGAGAATCAATCAGGAATATGATTATGAATGGATTATTGTTGGCAATACTATACTTTTTTCCCCGTGAATATGACACTTTTTGAAGTTTGGCAGCTAGTAACTTTATTAGAAAGCTTCCAAATAATACAATTTCTTCGGGGACCCTCAATAAAATCAAGAAATCATTAATTTTGCATTATTACTTTTTTTTTGTGGACGCCCACGAAGAAAAACTCCCTAATCAAACCTTGAGTGTAAATTGGACACTCCTCACTTAAAACCGTTATATCATACTTGTTTTAGAACAGATTTTTACAAAATTTATAGCTTTGGAAACCTCGTGATGCTACTCAATTATGTTTTCCAAACATTATTCACAAACAATACTTTAGTTTTCCGTTATTCCAAGTCTAAGAAAAAACTCCGAAGAAAAAAAACTTCGGAAAAAAAAGACTTTAGATCAGCTGGATCAGGTGTACGCAATGCTAAAAAAAATGTCACTTTGTGTCCAAGAAAGCTGAAAATGAAAGCTTTATTTTGAACATAAGGTTATATTTTTGAAATTTTTTTGAACCAAGACCACAAAAAAAGGGAAAATGTAGTGTAAAAACCGTACTTTTCAACCGATGAACCGTTGAAATTGTTTAAATCACACCAGATAAATTTAAAAAAAAAAGGATTGCTAAGTTTACGAAATTTTGCACATTTTTGCAATTTTGGATTGTTAAAATACGAAACACAGAATATTTGACGAATTTTGAAAGGTAGCTCTTTTTAAAAGTTTTTGACAATTGGCATTTTTTTCAGATTTCCCTGCACTGGATTTTGAGTAAATTCACGCAAGATTTTTGCAATAAATTTCTATTTACCAGAAAGTCAATTTCATACCGATTCTAGTGGTATGATTACATAAGCGCTGCGAAACTTAACAAAAATATGTACACTCTTTGTGGTCATGATCCTAAAAAAAAATTAAAAAATATAAACTCTTGTGCAAAGTGTATAAGAGAGATATATTGGTTTTAGTCAAGAGTGTCTAACTGACACTCCAGGGTCTGTAACGGATAAAAATTCCTGGAACAGATGAGAGTTAAGTAATGGTTATATGTTTTAATTTCATCAAATAATCCATGAAGTGGATTATTTTATGTCAAACCCGTAAAGCATGCTTTTCAGTAGATTTATTGTTTCTAAGTTAAGAAAGGCTGAGGTAGGCCTTACAAATAATAAATTTCCTAATTAAGATAAAATTAATAATGTGAAAGTAAAAAATTACTGGGCAATTTTATTCATGAATTAATTCCAAATATCGAAGCGCGAAAATTCAAAATATTTTCAACAATTTTTTTTTGTTTTATCGTGGCTTTTTTTTTATTATCGCTCTGATTTTTAAAATAACACAAAGTTCAGATTCATCTATCGATTTAAGATCTTTAAAAAAAATCACCGAATCCTTAAGTAAATTTCTGATACATTTTTATATATGAATTGTAATAGTTCGTGAATGCAATTTAACTTTAAATATTTTTTCAAAGATTTTTTTTTTGAAATTTTGTAAATTGTTTAAAAATATGATAACTTTTCCCAGTCAATGTTTCATTTTTCTTTTATTTTCTCATGAGCTTCATAAGAAAAAGGGCTTAGATACGGAAATTCATATTGGTTAAAATTGGCAAAGTTTTCTGTAGTTAAATACCTACATAAAAAATTTTAAAAATCCAATAGAACTTATATTTACAAAAACTTCTTCCCGATTTCAACTGAAACGAATTTTGTGCTCATTTAGCACGTTAAAGGAAGATTCGCTTGAATATAAACCCATTTTATTATGGGTATGTTATTTCCACATTTTTTTTCAATCGAAGTTGGTTGGATAAAAAATTTAATGCAAAACTTTGCTTTGAAAGCTTTTTGAATTTTGGTATGAAGAGTGCGGTTGGTTAAAAGAACGAGTGGGGTAGTATAATTTAAAACTTTGACGACGATCAGAAGTGAGTCTAAAACCCTGTATTACAACATAATTTTTTCTTCATATATGTAGGTTCATACTTTACGAAAAGTGCGGATATGTTGGTTTTCTGCATGGGTTATAAAATATTTGAATAATAGGGAAATGTGTTTTGGCAATCAAAATTTTTTTTAAATAGCTTCAAAATTTTCTAAACGTATGACAGCACTTAGGTCGTATTCTGCCCCACCTAACTCTAAATTTTTGGATGAGCTAAATAAGTTCGGAAAATGCACAGTATGGTTGAAAATTTGAAAGACCATGAATGTCCATTGCAGTTTTGATGGGATGATGCAAAAGTTTTGAAGACCCTAAAAAAAAAAAGCTATTTCCACAGTACATCAATATATTTTATTGTGCATATTCATTTGAATTTTTATACACCATTTGAAAAGTTAATTTTTCTGCGTTGTTTTGCGTTTAAAAATTTCAAATTTGTCTTACTAATGTACCTTTTGATGAATGCATTTAATTTTTCTCGCTATACTTGAACGACTTCAAGACGGGCTATACTTGAAAAATTTTTACTTTCTGTTTCCAAAAACATGTCATGATGTCATGCGTTTGAAGAAGTTTTTAAAATTTTGGATAATTAGAGGGTTAAAAAGAACTATATTTTTCAAATTTGACGCATCGGTAATTGAAGAATAATTAAGGTTAACAACGCACTCTGAATCTCTATTGTAACGAAAATACGGATTCTCTTTTAATATTTGAAGCCATGTACAATGCTTTTTACAAAATTAAAATTTTTTGAGGAATAAAGAATTTAACAGGGTAAATTAAATGATGTGACACAACGAAAACTGTGTTGTGGAACAAATTGTTCGTTTTACATATTCGTATTTTTATTGCGCTTTTCAGGGGCACCTTTTCGTGTAATGCACATTGCATACTTTTTATGTGTTAATTCTTTGAATTTTAGAGAGTTTTCAAACCATTAAAACTTTTATATTAGCTCTAATCGAGGTGCAATCCAACCGTGATTTCAAATGATTCAACGCCATTGTTCAACTTAGCTAAGAGCCACTAGGTGTAGTTACCGGTACTAATATTTTTTTCCATTTTTTCTACACGCTCAGAAAAAAGCCGTCTCTACTAGTGACAAAAGCATTAATAAAACAATTTTTGTGAGTTTCAATCATGAGCACGAGAATAGTATAGTTATTAGCATTTTGAGTATGAAAATAGTATGATTTTTAAAATATAAGTTCAACAAATGGTTTAGTTATTAAGGTTTCCCCCAAAAATTGTATCTTGGTAGTATTGGTTAAAAAAATCTTATGGATCATTTAATATTACGTAGGTACAAAGTTATTAAATAAACTCTAGAACCAAAACACTCATTAAGTTCATAGAACATTGGAATATTTCGATGGTGTCCAATTTCCTTAAATTCTTATAAACTGTCCGGATTATTTAGAAGCAATTACTTTGGTCTGATGAAGGACTCATATTCGATATTTTGAGCTTTTAGAATATTTCTGGAAGTCATGAAGTCCTGTCTAAGAAGCAGGAATGACTCACAGTTCAGGTGTTAGCATTTTGCAAAAATAAAACGAAAATGGGTGGCAAGTTTTCAATTAATTAGTTTTTAAATGATTCGTATTAACTGAAATTGGCGAAAAAGTTTGCTCCTAATCGGAAAATTGAGCTCACTCATCCGTTCATCTCGTTGCGTCATGCAAATGTTAACATAATTCCTTTTGAAGTTATAATTCAAATTAAACTATGTTATGCATACTAATAATTAAACTTTGTCTTACTTTTCTCTTCGTACAAATAAATAATTTTTGCTCCTTTTCCCAAACAAAGCCAGTGGCTCAATGCAAAAACAAGTACTTAACGAGACAACATTGCCAATAGAAAAAGATTTCTTTTTACCAGCATACTAATGAAGTTGCCAATTTTATTGAGCTGCTTTTTCTTCACCCCAAAAATAATAAAACTAACGAAACTCTGTGTTGATGCGATCTGGAAGTCAATTTTTGGTTGTTCATGTTTTGAGTGTTTCTTAATGTTGACAATCAAAATCGCTGAGTTACTTAGCTAAGAGCCACTAGATGGTGCTGTTATTAGGCCAATATAATGGTTTTAAAATGGCCGACCATTTGAATTTTTACACACGAATTCGACACGTTTTCTTTCGGGACCCGTTCTCTGGTTCTGTGTGGTGCAATTTCGGATGAAATGTTTGTCATTATATTAGCTTTAAAAAAATCACATTCAAAATAAATCGATCACTTTCAGAATTTGATGAAAACCCAGTATAGGCCCCTTTTGTTTTTGACAACATTCGATTTTGGCAACATCCGAATTTGGCACATGTGCCAAAATCGAACGGTTTTTAGAAGCGACATTACTTTTTAGTTTTCTCTATAACAGGACCAATATAATTTGGACAAACACCAAGAATACGTTTTAACGTTCAAAAATGGTGATAGAATACAAAAAACAAAAACAAAAAATTCTAAAAAAATTATCAAGTACTCAAAAATTACAAAAAGATGAAAAATAAAAAAAATCAAAAACAAATACAAACAAAAGCCTAAAAATGACGAAATTAACTTAAAAATGATAAAGAATGACAAAAACAGCCAAAACTACAAAACAAAACTAAGATTATAAACAAAACTAAAATAGTGCAAAATGTATCAAAAACATGAGGAAAAAAACTATAATAATTCTAAAAGTGGTCGGAAATTGACTTAAAATAACGTTAATGATTACAAAATGAGTCATTTTGAAGAAATAGGAGAAAAAAAAATTCAGAAAAAAAACCGTTCGATTTTGGCAACATTCGATTTTGGCAACACGAAATGTTCGGGCATGTTGCTAAAAACGAACGGGGTCTGTTCTTCCTTTTCCGTTGCATCACTTCAAGAGCGTCCCTGTTGCGTCGTTAAACAGAAACACAGAAATCTTCGATACCTTAAAGAACTTTGTTGCCTGATGTGACACCTGATGAGGAATAAGACTATATCTTGTAAATCCCTGCATCGAAAAACTTAATTATTGATTGTAAATTAAAGGAAAACTTGAGCAAAGCCCGGCGATGGAAAGTTTGTCTGGTAGAATTTCAACACCTATAAGTTATCACAAACATCATTAAAAAACTTTTTTCAAATAATGTGACGCAACGCTGGAATGAGTCCTGTGGGTTTTGTTTTCGAAATTCGACATGACCAATTTCATTGTTTTCAAAAACTCATTGAAGATCTTCGAAAATTTAATAAAAATTTTATTTTTATATGAATTCTTTGGGCGACAGTTCAATGTATTTAATCTTTCGAATAATTCTCGTACCTATAAAATAATATTTTTTCCAGTATAATATTCTAATAAATTTCCTCAACTGAACCATCAATTGTCTGATGAACAACCTGTTATCGTTCAAAAGGCGCGCAACCCTCCCACACCTCATAAAACACAGATTAAGATTGATCCCGAAAATTCCCCCTTAAAACCCGCAAAAGACAGAATCAACAGTGTCTTCAGGCACAGGCAGATTCCCAAGTCCAAATCAGGTTTTTAAAATTCAATTAGAACTTCCACCCTCGGCCGGTCTTTCCGGCTGTGGCTGTGAACAATTTGTTTCACTTGTATCGCCAGAAACGACACCCTCTTGCTTGTCACCATCACCCCCACTTCTTCCGGATGTTGAACGAAAGATTTGTCGTCACGTGTGCAAAACCAACCGTGCGAGCTCAAACTTGTACCCACCTATCGGTTACGATGCGTATGGTTCCAAAAAGATACCGAAGTACCATTTCCGGCACGTGCAGGATCCGCCCGATTTGCTTTGCTCCCTAAATGGTGAAGGATAAAATGGATGGAGGCTGGAAATTGGAAACAAATTTTCGATACCTTCCCTAAAGTAGAAAGTAAATTTGGCAACTGGCAGCTCGCCGCTTTTCAGTAACTTGTGTAAATTTACATAGGTAAATGTCATAAATTTTGAATGCAAACAAGAACCGAATAGGTTCCCATATCGATTTATTCGATTCTAATTTTAATACGCGAAGCTAAGGCTGGAAATCGAAAGTTTTTTTTTCCATGAGGGAAACGAACAGACGGCCGGAAATGGGAGCTCTTATCAAATTATCTACTCCAATAAAAATACGCCTTCCAGATCGGCTGAGCGAAAACATAAATGAAGTTGAGCCTTTATGAAGATGGCAGCGAAGGAAATGCAAAAAAGGAAAACAAAAAAAGCTGAAGCTGGATTTAAAAAGTGCTTCGTTGATTTCAAAAGTGGAAAACAATTGGGGGGAAGTTTTCTAGAATCGACAACTTTTCTGTTCTTTGCTCCCTGTTCACGACCATCAAAGATAAAACAAATTTCTGAAACGATAAATGCTTATGACTGTAACAAAACATGCATAAGCGCAGTTTGCCTACCAAAAATATTCAATAAGTAATTTAAAATCAAAAATTAATAATCAAGATAATAAAATCAAAAATTGAGAATCGAGAATCATCTATCTAGAATCAATAATTTAAATAAATATTCAGAATGTAATTATATTCACAAAGAAATTAAAAAAAACTCAAAATCTCGAAACACCTAATCTTCAAGTTGCAAAAATTGACAAAAAGATAAATCGACAAATCGACAAATCGAAAAATGGACGAATCGACAAACCGAAAAATCGACAAATTGACAAATCGACAAATCGACAAATCGACAAATCGAAAAATGGACAAATCGACAAATCGACAAATCGACAAATCGACAAATCGACAAATCGACAAATCGACAAATCGACAAATCGACAAATCGACAAATCGACAAATCGACAAATCGACAAATCGACAAATCGACAAATCGACAAATCGACAAATCGACAAATCGACAAATCGACAAATCGACAAATCGACAAATCGACAAATCGACAAATCGACAAATCGACAAATCGAAAAATCGACAAATCGACAAATCGACAAATCGACAAATCGACAAATCGACAAATCGACAAATCGACAAATCGACAAATCGACAAATCGACAAATCGACAAATCGACAAATCGACAAATCGACAAATCGAAAAATCGACAAATCGACGAATCGAAAAATCGACAAATCGATGAATCGATAAATTGATAAATCGACAAATCAACAAATCGACAAATTCAAAAATCGATAATTTTGACAATTTTGACAATTTTGACAATTTTGACAATTTTGACAATTTTGACAATTTTGACAATTTTGACAATTTTGACAATTTTGACAATTTTGACAATTTTGACAATTTTGACAATTTTGACAATTTTGACAATTTTGACAATTTTGACAATTTTGACAATTTTGACAACGTTGATTATTTCGACAAACAAAATAGGATTGAAATTTTTCATTGTTCTGCTCTTATTTATAAATTTGACAATTTTTTTAAACTACGCCTATGATGCGCAAACATCGCGAAAAAAATTTTGCCGCCGAAGCATATTTTGCTTTCCGTTTCCGTTGCCGCGGAATCGAAAATCGAACAGGAAAAGAACGGCAAAAACCACGCTGAAGGAAAAACAATTTTGACAATTTTGACAATTTTGACAATTTTGACAATTTTGACAATTTTGACAATTTTGACAATTTTGACAATTTTGACAATTTTGACAATTTTGACAATTTTGACAATTTTGACAATTTTGACAATTTTGACAATTTTGACAATTTTGACAATTTTTACAATTTTGACAATTTTGACAATTTTTACAATTTTTACAATTTTTACAATTTTTACAATTTTTACAATTTTTACAATTTTGACAATTTTGACAATTTTGACAATTTATACAATTTTGAAAGTTTTGACAAACAATATAAGATTGAAATTTTTCATTTTTCTGCTTTTATTTATAAATTTGACTTTTTTTAACTACGCCTATGATGCGCAATCATCGCGAAAAAATTTAACAATTTTGACAATTTTGACAATTTTGACAATTTTGACAATTTTGACAATTTTGACAATTTTGACAATTTTGACAATTTTGACAATTTTGACAATTTTGACAATTTTGACAATTTTGACAATTTTGACAATTTTGACAATTTTGACAATTTTGACAATTTTGACAATTTTGACAATTTTGACAATTTTGACAATTTTGACAATTTTGACAATTTTGACAATTTTGACAATTTTGACAATTTTGACAATTTTGACAATTTTGACAATTTTGACAATTTTGACAATTTTGACAATTTTGACAATTTTGACAATTTTGACAATTTTGACAATTTTGACAATTTTGACAATTTTGACAATTTTTGACAATTTTGACAATTTTGACAATTTTGACAATTTTGACAATTTTGACAATTTTGACAATTTTGACAATTTTGACAATTTTGACAATTTTGACAATTTGACAATTTTGACAATTTTGACAATTTTGACAATTTTGACAATTTTGACAATTTTGACAATTTTGACAATTTTGACAATTTTGACAATGTTGACAATTTTGACAATTTTGACAATTTTGACAATTTTGACAATTTTGACAATTTTGACAATTTTGACAATTTTGACAATTTTGACAATTTTGACAATTTTGACAATTTTGACAATTTTGACAATTTTGACAATTTTGACAATTTTGACAATTTTGACAATTTTGACAATTTTGACAATTTTGACAATTTTGACAATTTTGACAATTTTGACAATTTTGACAATTTTGACAATTTTGACAATTTTGACAATTTTGACAATTTTGACAATTTTGACAATTTTGACAATTTTGACAATTTTGACAATTTTGACAATTTTGACAATTTTGACAATTTTGACAATTTTGACAATTTTGACAATTTTGACAATTTTGACAATTTTGACAATTTTGACAATTTTGACAATTTTGACAATTTTGACAATTTTGACAATTTTGACAATTTTGACAATTTTGACAATTTTGACAATTTTGACAATTTTGACAATTTTGACAATTTTGACAATTTTGACAATTTTGACAATTTTGACAATTTTGACAATTTTGACAATTTTGACAATTTTGACAATTTTGACAATTTTGTCAATTTTGACAATTTTGACAATTTTGACAATTTTGACAATTTTGACAATTTTGACAATTTTGACAATTTTGACAATTTTGACAATTTTGACAATTTTGACAATTTTGACAATTTTGACAATTTTGACAATTTTGACAATTTTGACAATTTTGACAATTTTGACAATTTTGACAATTTCGACAATTTTGACAATTTTGACAATTTTGACAATTTTGACAATTTTGACAATTTTGACAATTTTGACAATTTTGACAATTTTGACAATTTTGACAATTTTGACAATTTTGACAATTTTGACAATTTTGACAATTTTGACAATTTTGACAATTTTGACAATTTTGACAATTTTGACAATTTTGACAATTTTGACAATTTTGACAATTTTGACAATTTTGACAATTTTGACAATTTTGACAATTTTGACAATTTTGACAATTTTGACAATTTTGACAATTTTGACAATTTTGACAATTTTGACAATTTTGACAATTTTGACAATTTTGACAATTTTGACAATTTTGACAATTTTGACAATTTTGACAATTTTGACAATTTTGACAATTTTGACAATTTTGACAATTTTGACAATTTTGACAATTTTGACAATTTTGACAATTTTGACAATTTTGACAATTTTGACAATTTTGACAATTTTGACAATTTTGACAATTTTGACAATTTTGACAATTTTGACAATTTTGACAATTTTGACAATTTTGACAATTTTGACAATTTTGACAATTTTGACAATTTTGACAATTTTGACAATTTTGACAATTTTGACAATTTTGACAATTTTGACAATTTTGACAATTTTGACAATTTTGACAATTTGGACAATTTTGACAATTTTGACAATTTTGACAATTTTGACAATTTTGACAATTTTGACAATTTTGACAATTTTGACAATTTTGACAATTTTGACAATTTTGACAATTTTGACAATTTTGACAATTTTGACAATTTTGACAATTTTGACAATTTTGACAATTTTGACAATTTTGACAATTTTGACAATTTTGACAATTTTGACAATTTTGACAATTTTGACAGTTTTGACAATTTTGACAATTTTGACAATTTTGACAATTTTGACAATTTTTACAATTTTTACAATTTTTACAATTTTCACAATTTTCACAATTTTGACAATTTTGACAATTTTGACAATTTTGACAATTTTGACAATTTTGACAATTTTGACAATTTTGACAATTTTGACCATTTTGACAATTTTGACAATTTCGACAATTTTGACAATTTTGACAATTTTGACAATTTTGACAATTTTGACAATTTTGACAATTTTGACAATTTTGACAATTTTGACAATTTTGACAATTTTGACAATTTTGACAATTTTGACAATTTTGACAATTTTGACAATTTTGACAATTTTGACAATTTTGACAATTTTGACAATTTTGACAATTTTGACAATTTTGACAATCTTGACAATTTTGACAATTTTGACAATTTTGACAATTTTGACAATTTTGACAATTTTGACAATTTTGACAATTTAGACAATTTTGACAATTTTGACAAACAATATACGATTGAAGTTTTTCATTGTTCTGCTTTTATTTATTAATTTGACAATTTTTTTAAACTACGCCTATGAATTCCAACCATCGCGAAAAATTTTTGCCACCGAAGCATATGTTTCCGTTGCCTCGGAATCGAAAATCGAACAGGAAAAGAACGGCAAAAACCACGCTGAAGGAAAAACTTTTAATTGTTTATTTTTATTACACTCGAAGCCGAACCCTCGCTCGCATTTCCGATTTACCATTCCCTTTGCTCGTTTGCTGTTTTTCCGTTGTTTCCATTTTGTTTCTCTCGTTTGTGTCCTTTCTGCAATACGACTGTGTATCGGATCGATCCAGGGCTATTTCGAATGAATATTTCAGATGAAGATGACGATGGCTGCAATTCTTTTCGATGAGTTTTGGTCCTTGTTTTTATTGTGATTTTTTCTCTCTACCAGTTCAATGGAGATGGGAAACTTTGAAGCGAGGATTAATTTCAAATACCGAGAGGAAATTGAAACAGGACACGAATAAATTGGAATAACTGGACAGGAATGAATCGATGTAAATGAAATAACTTACCGAGAAATGGTTGATAAAGAATGTTAAAACAAAGTGCTGAACTCACCTGAAATAGATCGAAAAGAAAGTTGAAGTATTAGGAAGATGCGTTACAAGTTTAATTAAAAACACGACAGAAGTGTATTTGAGCTGATAATTGCATATTACAAGTCGAAGGTAATTAAATGACAATATTTTTCAACCAACAGTCATTGTTGAACATCCTTGAATGGCTTTTGAACAACCATGAGAAGAAAATTGAACCATCATCGAGGAAGGATAAGTGGAAAGCTTTCAATAAATTAATTACTTCCGTTCTATGATGAACGAGGAAGGATGATCGAAATCCACTTATCACAGACAGACACCGAGCGGCTTCGATTGAGACCATGATGAGAAGAAGAATTGGAAGCTTGGAACGAAGCCCATTGAGCTCGAGGTTCTTGAAAGTGAAGCGCGCTTGTGGTAGCTTTTCGTTTTCCCCGCCACAATTCAGAATGATAGCCCGAGAGCAAGTCCTTTCGATGTGAAAACTCGTTTTTCTCCATAATCAACAAATGTCAAATGGAAAGAAGTTGTTGGTGGGGAAAGACTTACAGAGCTACCATTGTTCTTGAAGGGGGGCACCAGGCATTAATTAAACTTACACCCGGGATCAATTCGAACCGGATCCCTCAATTCAACTGTTCTAGCTTTTCAATGACTCCCGGTTCCCGGGTCCAATAAGGCAAATGATATTCTCTCCTCTGATGTGATTATCCCTAGGGATGGCTATTAAATGGGGCGGCATCGCATGGGTGTTTGTCGGGCTGCCGGCAAGCTTCTTTCAATTTCCCCCTTAAATGCTTTATGATGTATGATTTTGCCCATTGTTATGTGGAAATTGAATTGGAGGTTTTCATTATCTTTAATGTCACAACTCATAGGCTCCATTGACTTTGTGTGGCTGAAGAGTTCGGCTCAGTGGTTCTTAACACTAAACATACCGACACTTTGTATATACCTATTCATACCGCGAGCGGTCAAATGACGGTTTACACTGTTTTCGCTCAAGCTTTCTTGTTTTTCAACCGACTTCTTAAAAATTTATAGTTTTGAAAAGCCTATAATGTGACTCAAATATGTTTCTCAGACAATTTTCAGCTACAATCAATTATTTTAAAGTTATGTTAAGTCCAAGAAATTTTTTATGAAAAAACATGCTTCAGGAAAATTGCTATAAATCTGTTCATCAGAGCTCGAAAAAAAATTCACTTAGTGCATGAGAAAGCTGAAGTTAGAAGCTATTTGTCGCACATACGGAAATTTTTATGGAATTTTTTTTAAGATCATGGCCACAAAAAATGTAAAAAAGTTGTGTAAAACCCGTACTTTTCAATTAATCAACCGCCAAAGCTGTTCCTGTTACAGTAGAAAAATTTCAAAAAATAAATTGGAAAGTTGACGTAATTTGTCACATTTTGGCATCTTTAGATTTTTCAAAATACGAAAAACATAATTTATGACGAATTTTCATAGGTAGCTGTTTTTCAAACATTTTATCAATTCGGATTTTTGATACAATACCTACACCTAAATTCAGCTTTGCACTGGATTTTGAGTATGTTATCATAAGGTTTAGGCAAAAAAAATATATGCAAAAGAAAGAAAATTTCATACCGGTTCTAGTGACGTAACTACATTGGCAGTGCGATGCTTGACAAAAATATAATAAATATATTTCTGAAAGTAAAACCAGAAAATTTGAGCGAATGCTCGTTTGTTTTTTCGTTTCCTTTCACCCGTCTTCGTGTGCAAAATAGCTTTGAGATATTACCACCCACTGCGCCCGTCTGCCAAGCAAGAATTTGTGTTGACTTTTCAAAATTCAGAAACTACCTCACTGTTTTATTTATCATATTTTTGTCAAGCATCGCACTGCCAATGCAGTTACATCACTAGAACCGGTATGAAATTTTCTTTCTTTTGCATATATTTTTTTTTGCCTAAACCTTAAGATAACATACTCAAAATCCAGTGCAAAGCTGAATTTAGGTGTAGGAATTGTATCAAAAATCCGAATTGATGAAAGGTTTGAAAAACAGCTACCTTTGAAAATTCGTCATAAATTATGTTTTTCGTATTTTGAAAAATCTAAAGATGCCAAAATGTGACAAATTACGTCAACTTTCCAATTCATTTTTTGAAATTTTTCTACTGTAACAGGAACAGCTTTGGCGGTTGATTGATTGAAAAGTACGGGTTTTACACAACTTTTTTACATTTTTTGTGGCCATGATCTTAAAAAAAATTCCATAAAAATTTCCGTATGTGCGACAAATAGCTTCTAACTTCAGCTTTCTCATGCACTAAGTGAAATTTTTTTCGAGCTCTGATGAACAGATTTATAGCAATTTTCCTGAAGCATGTTTTTTCATAAAAAATTTCTTGGACTTAACATAACTTTGAAATAATTGATTGTAGCTGAAAATTGTCTGAGAAACATATTTGAGTCACATTATAGGCTTTTCAAAACTATAAATTTTTAAGAAGTCGGTTGAAAAACAAGAAAGCTTGAGCGAAAACAGTGTAAACCGTCATTTGACCGCTCGCGGTATGAATAGGTATACCACATGCGTTATTCGAAAACCACAACACTTAGAAAAATTTTAAAAACGCAAAAATACATGCATTTTGAAATCAAAAATAGTCCTGTCGTTAAATTTGCGAAAATAAAATTATATAAGGTGTAATCATCATTCAAAGTTCAAAAACCGTCATTTGACCGCCTCCGGTACGTTTAGTGTTAAGAAAGATTATAGGTTTAATTTTTTTTTCTCCAAAATTACATATTTAATTTAAAAAAAACCCACTGAAAGATGTCACTCACTGGGTTGTGGAACATCTTGATCTATAATGAGCCCACAAATTAGGGCTGAAATTTTGAAAGATGCTTTAATTTAAAATCTCATTTCTGCATTTTAAACCTAAGTTCAAAATCTGAACCCCGATATTGCAAACAATTATTGAATCTAAATTCCACATTTGCGAAATATGCATGTATCAGGAATCTTATTCAGAATCCTCAACCAAAAATCACTTATGCGAACTCTCAATTTTTCGGTTTTTTATTCGTAGTTCAAATTATTAAACTGATTTAAAATTGTGAATGATGAAAATATTTCTGTTTTCTCAATTCTGGATCAGTTTAATAAAGTTTTCAAAAATTTTAATTTTTTATGAAATTGGAATTAAAATGTCAAAACCAAATCCAAAAATATGGTTTGTAGTTTAAAATATTTCCTTGCCATATTCCGTAATGATGAGTATTGCATATGGAAAATGCAACTTAAGCTTAGTTCTTTAAGAAATGGGACAGTTACGAATGCGTGTATATCACCAACCATTCGTTTGATCGAAATATTTTCTATGAAGTAAATGAAGGTAATCTCATAATAATTCATGAAAAAATTTGAAAAAAAATTTATTTTTTTTTGTAAAAAGCTAAGCATAATTGATATTTACAGCGATACCAATCACTTAAGAACCAAATTGAAAGTTGACGGCGATTCAAATATTAAATTTACGTATTATCGATAAGAAAAAAATATGATAAAAACACAATTTCAACTATATTTTTGAAAAAAAACTTCAACAGCCAAAAAACAAACCGCGGGGTAGAACGCCAAAACTAGTGAACAGAACGCACCAAACATAAAGGGTGGTAAGAAATAGAACAATGATTATACGGAATGTAATTATTGAAGCATCAAATGTTTATTTTAATGTTCATCGTATTTTTGTAAACGACCATTCTTTGGCTAAAAATTATTTGGTATTGATAAACTCATCGAAAATTTCGCTTTTCAAAATACACTTTTTTATATCCTTATAGATAAAACGCCTTCAAGTAGGCAATGAAATTCAATTTTTTTTGACTGATATAGTGATATTGCGGCAAACATGGCGGCTGATAATTTTTTCGAGTCGAATATTGGTGCACCATTTTTCCTCGAACAAGGACAAAATACAAGGACAAATACATTTTTATCGTAATTTGGGAGTCAGCAAATAAAAAGAATGGCATTTTGTTTTTATATTCGGGTTTTCTCAAAAGTTAACAGCATTCAAAATTTGTGCGTAAAACACGTGGTCTTGTAAGCATTCTGCCCCAATTTTCATATGAGTGTTTTTTGATAAAATTTGTAGGAAGTTCATAAAATACAACATGTGCTGTTTTACCAAAAAATCTTATATGTCACTTATGAAAAATAACAAGATCTCACGCTGATTCCATTAATTCCTCCGTTTCTAAGAACTTAAGTAGATTTTGTGAACTTTTCATCCATCGAATGATGAAAAAGCTTGTTTGCTACAATAAAAATGAATAATAACATCATTCGAAGCCGTAGATTAGTGTATATTTGAGAAAAAATGACATGGGTCATCTTACCCCGCTGGTGCGTCTTGTACAGTTTTCCTTTATCTCCCATCGGCCGGTGATTACTTTTGAGCCATTTAAAAGCGTTTTTAATGGAAGTTTTGCTGGTTAAGCCAGACAATAACGAAGTAAAACCATTATGAGATTAATATGAAAGTATAATCGGTAAGCATAGATCGTAGGTTGAGAAGGGTACATACAAGATTACTGTTTTTAGGCTTTTAAAAACAGCAAAAACCAAAGTTTTCGTTTTGAAAATTGTTGTTTTTATCCATAGGAGCAGAATCTTGGCAAATCAATATATTTCATACAAAACAACCAGCAAATACATACTTTAATATGCTAGGGAGCTTACCACAAGCAGAAATTTTATGGGACTCAAACACTGTTTGATCATCTGTCTCATAGCCTCGGTACAGGTTATACAGCTTACGAACTATAAGAAGTGCAATGGTTAAAATCTCCATAAACTTCAAGAATATGGACAACGTGTTAAGGTTGTTATGAGAAATAAAGAAGAAAACTTAAATGTATAAAATTTATTTAAAAAAAATATATATACCCAGAAGCATTTTTGCTGCCATCGGTATTTTCAAAAGTAATAATAAAGAACGTACTTCAGATAATTAGTAAGAACCAGAAAGAGATTTTTTTTATTGAAGGGGAACATGATTTCAGAGGATTTTATTAGACAACATTTTTCCTCATATATGAATAACACGCAGCAATAAAGCTTATCCTTTTTCTGATACCTGAACGGAAAATGTCTTTAGCCGATTTTGTATTGACTGTCATGAGAGCAAATAGCGTTTTGAAAACTTATACACCTTACTGAACGCTTTTGGAATCATCAAATTTGACATAGAAGAAAAAAATAAAATTTAACCATACATAAACGGCTTTAAATAATGGTGGTTGTGGCTTGAACTGAATTCCACTCAAAAAAAAAACCAACCGGGAAAACTTATGAATGATTGAAAAAAGTTAAAAGCTGAGTAGGTACGTTTTCTCAGTGGCCTGGAACGAATAAATATTTCGAGATATGCTCCGAAATATTCATCAAAAAATATTCCACTCATCCGTAGAATACTTCAGGATTTTATTTTTGTTTGTTTGAAAGTCCCGTTGGAGAACATCTAAATCCAAAATTCAATATTTACTCCAATCATGAGATCTCGAAATTTCAACGCTATTGACATAAGATGTGAACGCGAGAAGCGTTGATTTGATTTGTGACCGTCAGCATTCACCTTCCAGCGCAACCGCATTGCGTATGACTGAAGGAAACAAAATAAACACATTTTTTCGTCCCTTCCTATCCCATCACATGGCAAAGGAGGATGAAAAAACCGGCCAAACACCAGGCAGCCAGCGACCTAAGCACTGCGAGTGTATGTAGCAAAAGCAAATATACATTTCCTTATTTCAATCCAGCGGCAAACAACTAAGCAAATATCGCATTAAAAAAAACTCAAGTCGTTAACAATGATGATGCAATTTCTGCCAAATAAGTTGAAGATCGTAATAATGTTTATGTCGGTACAAATGTGTTATGATAAAAAGTCCGTCTTGTTTGCAAATTTGTTCTCCCGCGCGGGATTTAAGTTAGAAAACATCTTGGGGGCCATTCAAATATTACGTATGGATTAATTATCCAGGCCAACCCGGTTAAAACCGAAAAATCTGGCAACCTTATCAACGAAGTTCAGGTTTAAATATTAAATTTGATATTAATACAATTTTGGAGGTTCTGGTTCCATATTTCCATAACCAAAATTGTATTTCTTCATATTTTCGTATTTCTGATTCTGTATGGATTTCGATTTTCAGTTTGAATAATCATAAGAAATTAGGAATGAAAAGTTGTTTTGAAGTCCTGGTTCAAATTCGGTTTTGCATTTCATATCAAATTTGAATCATTTATTTCGAAAATCGGATGCATTTTCAATGTTTTGATAATTGTTTTGCGAATACGAAAAAAAGAAGAATTTTGTTTTATGTTCTAATTCGATGTTTTTAAATTTTATTCTGAAGTGGCGATCCAAAATTGAAAACGTAGATTCAGATTCATCGTTTTAATTCAGATTCACAAAACAGAATAAAAATAAAAATTGAAAAAATGGATTAAGCACAACAGAATTTAAATAACAGATTCATGAATGAGGGCTCTAAAACCTACATCATAAATTCTTTAAAAAAAAAAGACATACACCGTCTTAGCCGATTTAGGCTTTACAGACTGAATAAATGACGTGGACAACTTAAGATTAACATTTAACACCCAGTACCGAGATGGGAATCGAACCCATGCCATCAGTGGACCAACGATTACCGTCTTACCACGCTAACCACTCGACCACCAGGACGTACCACTCTGATCTGGAATTAAGATTCGGAAAAAGTATTTTTTTTTTGTACATTTCAGAAATCGTAAAGAAATTCGAAAACAGATTTAAAGTTCAATTTTTGGTTCAGAATTCAAGATTAAAATTCAGAAAAAGATTAAACTTGTGAATGAGATTTTCAATCATCGTAAAATCACAAATTTAAAGTTTTTATTTAGATCAACACACTTATTGATGATCGTTTTCCTTCCTTTTTCCTTTTCTTCTTATGATCATCGAGAAACATAAATCGAAAAAGATCATAAATATATAGTAGAATTATGTTAAATAAAGTTATGCGAAATATCCCAAATTATATTAAAAAAAAAAACATCTAAGCGATTTTCATTATGGAATTGATTCTTTATAAAAAAATATTTGCTGATAAAGAAATATGTACCTGGGCTCAACCTAGGATATCTTAACAAAATCCTAAATTTTATTGGTGTTTTGTTTAACATTACTAAATTTGCAGTTTTTTTTTTTTCAAAACCAAAGTTCAAAATAAAATCATAATTTTATTTCAAGTTTACCTCAAGCAAATGTGATCCGAAATTATTTTATCTCTTGCTGTCTCTTGGTAAAATTTTATTTATTTTCATCAAAGGTTAGAAACTTGGAACTTTCAAAAAAGTTTGAAAGATACGGCTAGTTTTATTTGAGTATAAAATAAGTTATTTTTTTTGTAGAAATTGAAAGCTTCCCTAAAAAGAACTTATTTTATGCTCAAATCAAATAACTTTGAGCTACCAGACTCTGAAACAAATTAAAAAATTTTAACCATCATTGAAAGCAAATTCCATATTTTATTTACTAAGGGTTTCATTATAAAAATTAAGCTCAACTTTTAGGCTAAGGGTCACTTTTCACAAGTGAAGATTTAATACGCAAACTTGAAATGAGTATCTACTTAAAAATTAATAATCATATAAATACAAACATAATTTGTTTTATTTTTTTTTTTTTGTATTCGAAAAAATCGTAGGTAAAAATCAGTCATCACTCTCTTAGAGCAAGTTCACTGGTGTTGGGAAAAAGTGGTAGAGATTTTGTCATTTTGAGAATTTTACCATGCAAAAATGTTTTCAAGATCTTTGGGCGTTGCATGTTTTTACAGCACTGTTTCTATTTCAGTCGTATGTGATAGAATTATTGCTATTTTTGCATCACAGCATGCGAAAATACAATACGTGTTGTAAAAAAAAACTTAAAGGCAACAAATCAAAATTTTCAAAATGTGTTGAAAGGGTCGAAATTTGTACCAATTTTTCCCAACACCAGTGAACTTGCTCTTAATGAGTCTATTCTAGCAGAAAATTCAAACGACAATGGAAGATATGACTAAATGTTTGTAACATAACCAGATTTCATGTTTCGGGGTAACTTTGATTACTATGTTTTAACGTTTCTCAATCTATTCTAAAATATTGTTTTGATGCCAATTAGCACAGAAGGATTAAAACATCAATAAGAGTATTTTTTGTTAGGAATCAATTATATTTTTAACATTTTGCTTCAAAAACAAATATACTCAAAAGATAGACAATGTTGCTGCATACATTTATGGGTAAAAATTATAAGCATCTCTCAATATTTGTTGGGCTCAAAAACAAATGAAATTTTACCTTTATGCAATTTCGTAGGTCCTTCCACTGTTCCTATGTTCTTTTTTTTATTCAAACTTAGCCATTTGATAGGGTTTTTAGCCATTTATTCTATACAGACTTTCTCATAGAAAATGACAGTTTTTTTTTAATATAAAAAAAATTATCATAGAATGACCATGAATATTACTCTTAAACTATACCTTTACAAAGAAAAAAAGTTTAACATTCATATAAAACAACCAATTTGTATATAAATGCATTTATTTTACCGGAAGAGGTGTTTGTTTGTAAGTCTTCGAAAAAAACAGATATTTTAAAACTTTAAAGCTTCATTTTGAGTTATATAAAAAAAATTCTAACTGCCAACCGAATTGAGCCTATTTGAAACTCAATTTATAGGATTTCAAATTTTAAATAACAATTTTCAAATATATTAACTTCAGACTTAGTTAATGATGATTATCTGCAAAAATTTCATGTTGATCTAAGTTACCCCTGTGATCAAAAAAATTATTTTAAAATGCATAAGATCTACATTTTAAGAACTTTTCCGGTTGTATTTTTTTGAAATTTAAACATTTTTTATCCTTAATTTTGAAACATATAAGACACATTCTACCGTGACTTGAAATCGTTTTCCCGGACTTTTCGGAACTGTTATCTTCCTAGAAGTCAACCAATTTACTTGAAAATGAAATAAATAGTATCAAAATGAATATAATTTTGTCTTTGAAAAGTTAAAGTTGTTTGTGTTGTGATCGATTACTTTTGTGTCGTGAGTTCACGCTAGAATTGACGATTTTTGACTTCAGTACATACCACTTCGATTTCCTTTTCTCTCTGTGGAAATAGGATATTGGTGCTGTAGAGAAAACAATTTCCCGCAATTTGATTTTCGTAGCTTCTCGATTGAACAACAATCAACAAAGTTATGCCCCTTTAAAGTTGTGACGTGAATTCACCCATTTAAAACAGAACAGGGTAATGTACTGAGTTCACGTCACGAAATTTCAAGTTATTCTAAAAAATTCAATAGCGCCTTCAAATTTTATGTTCTCTTTCAAAAGTGATATTTTGTTATTCCGACTTGTTGAATCATAAACTTTCAGTTATTTACCTAACTTTTTCTTTATGTCGAACTGCACTTGAAGAGCACATATTGAGGAATCATACGTTAAAATTATTATTTCTCACAGTTTTTATTTATTCACTGATTAATCAAAGATATTTTTTAAAGTTTTTTAAAAATATTTTTGTTCTTTTAGTTAAAAATAAAGAATAAGTTCAAAAATCATCAAAACTATGTTCGATTTGTAAAAATCCGACCATCTGGAGGGTCAAAGCAGCCTTCAGAGCATATTTTCCTTATACAATTTTACAAAAAATAAAATGTTGTGACGTGAATTCACTCATTCGCGCTGTTGTAACTCAGCTTGATTTCAACCGATTTCTTTAAAGTCTGCTTCATTTAATATTGGAACACAAACAATTGCGTGTAGTTCAGTCATTTATTAACGAATTCATAATTTGTTTTTCATACAAATGTAGCATTTTCTTTACTCTTTCATAAAAAAAAATTAAAAAAATTATTCATTGCTGTTTCAAAGAAATTCTCGTACTTTTCCCGTAATACGGCACATTAGGCGGCGCACACCCTTTTCGTCCACCGTTTTGGCGATTTGATTCCACCAGTTCTTCATTTGAGTCATGTTCCTAACAAGTTTTCGCTTTGCCTTAAGCCTCCGCTTCGTGATTGCCCAGTATTTCTCTATCGGCCGGAACTGGGGGCAGTTTGGGGGGTTGAGGTCCTTCGGTATTACGCTGACCCCGTTCGTTGCGTACCATTCCATAACCGTTTTGCTGTAATGGCAGCTTGCGAGGTCCGGCCAAAACATTACTGGACGGTCGTGGGCACGAATAAACGGCAGAACCCGTTTCTGTAGGCACTCTTTTTTGTAGACTTCTGATGTCATTGTTTTGTCAGTGAGAAAGACTTTGGTTTTCTGTCCACAACTGCATATCCCCTGCCAAATCATGTACTTGCGGGCGAATTTATCCGCAAACACGAACTTAAATTTTGCAGGTACATCCCCCCGAGCCGTCGCCAAATAAAATTTTTGACCTGGGATTTGCCCAAAGTCCGCCTTCACGTAGGTCTCATCGTCCATCAGAATACATCCGTCGAACTTGGTCAGCACTTGGTCGTACAGCTTTCGAGCACGGATTCTGGCCACATTGTTCTGCTTCAGCGTCCGATTTGGCTGTTTGCTCGCTCGGAATGACCTTATTCCTTCCCGGAGACGAATTCGTCGCACCGTACTGTGAGCGGCCTGGAACTTATTGGCCAAATCGCGGTCTGAAAGATTGGGATTCCCCTTGACGGCCTTGATGACTTTCCCACGCAGTTTCCGGTCGACAGTTCCACTCCGACGCTTCGAATGCGGCTTCCGAGCCGTCGTCAATGTTTCCTTGTACTGCTTGATAACACGCCATACGGTATTTCTGGGCATTTTAAGCTGTTTAGCTAGCTTCGATGCCGACAACAATGGATTTTCAAGAAAACTATGCACAATTTGATCTCTCCGTCCGGCTTCCATGGCGGTTGTTTACAAAATGCTATCGTTTGGTGTTATGACATAAATACATGATGAAAGGTAATGAATTTCCCGACACGTGGGTGAAAAAAGTTTCCAAATCCGTCCACTAGAAGCGCCACAATGAGCAAAAGAATTTGTTCCAATATTAAATGAAGCAGACTTTAAAACTAAGTGTTTCAGAATCCTCTCATCATTTTTATAGAAGATCTTATTTTTTTATAGTTTTACAATTTTAAAGTTTTCTCGTAAAATTAAAAAGTTTCCGTGTTTTTTGACGTGAATTCAGCCATTTGCGATTGTTTTTGTTCACTTTTGATACAACCCCATTGAATATGAAGAAAATCTTTTTTCTACACAATAAAGCAGTATTTGTTGGCTTCAAAACGTATTTAAAAAAATTTCAATAAAAATCAATCCATATATTTTAATTTTTAATTTTGTAAAAATTGTTTTTTTTCCGTTGGTTTTGTGTGATTTGAGTTATCAAAATTATTGACAAGTTTGAGATTTTTTGATACGCTAACGTACAAAAATCTTGTAAGTGGTACAAGCGCGTGGAGTGTGTCATAAGGATGTTCTCATAGATAGAGTTAAACAATTTTTTTCTCAAGGTAGAATAATGATTGGTTGTATAATTGATTGTATTAATACATTATAGCAATACACCATCTTAAAACAGGGTTGGGCTTAAGAAGGTTAGCTAAATACAAAAAATCTTTAATTCATATTTTATTTTTCATAAGCGAATGAAATAGTGTGCACCATTCCATTCATCTTGTCTTACCACTTCTAATTACGTTCGTGAACATTTAACAGCAAGTTTAATGCCCTGATTTAGGTGAGTGGTCAAAAATAGGTCTCTAAGAAATTCAGTAGGACCTACATTCGACATGGATCAAAATTCTTTTAAAACAAGATTTTTTGGTTCTTCGAGCTTGCAAACATAGTTTTTAAGTGTTTAATCATAGCTGTGATCATGTATGATTTGGTCGTGCGAGGTCCACTTGATCTTCCACTTGATCTATTCTTTAAAGCTATCGATCTTATTCTGCAGACTATTTCTCAATTCAATCTTGGCTCCTTAAACCTACTGGATTGAGCCGTTCCTGATTTATAAGCATTTAGAGTTCAATGATTGAAGGTGGATATGAGTGGTCAAACAAGCTAAGTTAAACTAAGATAAACGGATAAACCGCTAAACTTTTTATGAATTTTTCGTTTTACTCATTGAATTAATTGAACACCTCCGAACTTCAAACTCAATATTAACTTATAACGTGCTCTCGAGGGGTAGAGTAGAATCCTCACACACAGCGGCGGGTGTCGAAGCATGATTTTAATTGAATATCATCAGCATCATCGTCATCTTTACATCACCAAAAGGGGCCAAAAGGGATGCCGACGACGGTGGTTCTGCTGAACTGAAAAACGGGAACACCCACTAGACAGTGTGTTTGCGACACTGTGTTTGCGCTCCTCTTGCTCGATTTTCAAAGGAAACCGGGTGTGAACTGGAGGTGCGTTTTCATTGAGCTTCGAGCAAAGACGAGTAGCCGGGGTAACTGGCAGATGAAAAGTTATGAGTGGTTCCCCTCGAGAGCGTCATGGAGTGGCCCCCACTTCTCTGGGACTTTGGCCCTCGTTCTTCGGGATGAGTACGGTGGTGTGGCTTATACGTATGGATGCTATCTTTGAGAAATGTATTTCCCAGCCTCTGGTTTTGAACCGACCGACCGGAGATCCTTTGAATGTCCTAAGCTAGGGGAGCAAGGAGGAGGCTCGATAGAATGGGACCTCTTTCAGCAGATGATAATTATAATTACAGTTATGCAACGTCTGTAAGTGGATTAGACTTAAACGACCGAGTGAAGAGTCGAGTTGAATGGCTCATTTAATGCGTCAGGAGTTTACTTCTCGGATGCAGCTTTTGAGTCCTCTAGTGTGTGGGCTCTCTCTTTGAAAGGCATGCAAGCAAACATTTATCGGATTATGAGCATTTGAATAACTCGAGCTTGTGCTGCTCTCAACTGGAATAATATCGTCAAGGAGCAGGATAATATGCCTGATGATACGCATTAGCGCAAAGAGCTTACGAGTATAATGCAGACTGGCATCTAATTTCGATGGCAGAAGGGATTTCAGCTTGGGAATCTTTTTTTTTTTATATGCAAAATGAAAGGCCTTGACGAGTACGTAACAAATCCTCTTTACTATCTGATGATAACTCCTAAATTACCTTTTCCCACGTATAATTTACTTCGGTTTCAAACAATTAAAAAATCACTTCATTTGTCACTTACCCTATGCTTACTCAGTAAATATTCTATGCTTTGTTCTAAGGTTTATCAATGTAGTCAGCTATCATCCTCTTCCAGACCAATTTCAATCAATTTGATAAACACCCTCCCCTGTCGCATGTTCTCATGTCTCATTTTCCATCAGAATTTGTGAATATGTCCCCCTGATACGTCAAATTGAGATAAGGGTATTTATCGCATGAATGCACGTCAACCATTATTGCAGCTTCATCGTCGTTCATTTTCCGGAAGCAGTTTTCAATGAAATTTGTTCCAGCACAAAAGTGCTGCAAGAAACTCAGATTTGAAAACACTTTTATCAGCCCTTCAGAAAATCTGTAAAGAATATTCTGTATTTGTTTTAAAATAAACCTTATTTCTGAAAAACTGGCAACAATGACATCATGGAGAAGATTCTGAACCAAAAGCACAAATGAGTGAACCGTTTACCAGACGTTTGCTTTTTGTTCAGTTTGATGATGATGATAATAATATTAATAACCAGGAAAAGAGATAGAGGAATAGAGAATTAGACGTCTGGCAGGAGGCTGACAATGAAAATGTGGTGAATATGTATGTTTTCCCCATTGTCTGATTGTCTGGTTTTCATAAATGTCGTTATAGGTTGGTTTTTCCTAGTGCTATCTATTTGGTAGCCAGGCAGCTTCTTTCGACTACATACAGAAGTGGTCACAAACGGTTAACTAGCTGAGGACTAAATAGTGCTGTCTCTGGAGATTTTCCGCAATAATGTGGAATAGAAGATTTAGCGATTAGAATTTTGCTGAAATACACCATATGAAAAATAGATGATACACACTAAGATTTTCATTCAATTTCTAGCAAAAAAAAATACTGGAAATGTTCAGCTACCAAAATTTTGCTGGAAACCAGAAATCGGGTTTCTAATTGGTGAATTTTTCAGCATTCGGTAGTGTTCTGTTTTCGCACGCTGAAGCAAGGTGAGACTGTCAATCCTATTCCAGGTGGTGGATGATGAACACTTTAGCACAAATCTGCCACCCCACAGCCGATGTTGGAATATTGAAGAAAAAAAAACATATGGTTCTGAAAATAAATACATACATAATTGAAAAATGGAAGAAAATATTTGTTGATTATTGCTTATCATATGCACAGCCAATATTCAATATTTAAATTCGAAATGAAACATAAATTTGATATCAACAACAGCCTTTTTTGAAAGAAATAGGTAATTGAATAGCTGGAAATCAGCATTAATGTTTGCTGTTTTTCCAGCAATTTATCTTGTTGGAAATTTTGCGGGAAAGTCAGCGGGATAAAAACCAGCAAAATCCTGCTGGTTTCCAGTAAAAAAAATGCTGTGTAGTGTAGTGTAGATACGGCCAAAAAATTAGTTTATTTCTTGTTTTAAACTAATATTTATATTTTATCATCTTATATCAGCAACAGCCCTTATGAATCTTTAAAAGAGACTCCATTGACTAATACGTTAGACTGAGTCCATTTGGGGTAATTTTTGAATTTCTCAAACCCTGGGGTCTTAAAAGCTTCGTTTTGGTCCCAAACTCATAAATGATTTTTTGCAGAATTTTTAAGTAAAATTTCCATAAGTAAATTTGAACTTTTAGGTTTGTATGGGAAAATTTAATATTTTGTACTGAAAAATCAAGATTATTTTTGTTTCTTCTGTGGAACCAAGCCAGCTGATACTTTTTGTGCCAATTTATAAATTCTCTAAAGGAAATTTTCCGCTGAACAACTTTGTCGAAGACCGTAACTTCATATCTTATTAGACAAAAAAGTTATAAGCTGTTTAACAGGGGCATGTCTTTTCACATTGATAAACAATAAATTCATTTGTTATCACTCCTGGGTGCATAGCGAGGTATTGCATGACTACTTTTCGTGCAATACCTCGCAAAGCACCCAACAGTGATGTCAATTGAATTTATTGTCTATCAATGCGAAAAGACAAAGTTGTTCAACGGAAAATTTCCTTTGAAAATTTATAAATTGGCACAAAAAGCATCAGCTGGCTTGGTTCCACAAAAGAAACAAAAATGATGTTGATTTTTCAGTACAAAATATTAAATTTTCCCATACAAACCTAAAAGTTCAATTTTACTCATGTAAACGTTACTTAAAAATTCTACAAAAAATCATGGATGAGTTTTGGACCACGACGAAGCTTTTAGGACCTCAGGGTTTGAGAAATTCAAAAATGACCCCAAATCGACTTAGTCTAATGTATCAGTTTTACTTGAACAATTCATACTTGAAGAGTATAAAAATGAGAAAGTTCTGTATAATTATTCAGCTTTGAGTTCTAATGTTCTGAGTTAGGTATTTATTGGAATGTCAACTTTGGAATTGAAGTCCAAGAAATGCATTTTTTAATAAGATTCAAATAACAAATAATGGATTTATAAGGATTTATTTTGAAGAAATACTTTTTGAATCTTCTTAAAATTGCAAATTTTCACTTGATTCTTTTCAACCACAAAGTGTTTAGAAATAAAAGTAAAAGATTAGGTTAGCGGTTCAAATCAGATTCATTTTCTACTTTTGTAAATTCGATTAAAATTTAAAATTTAAGTTTGAAACTTTGTTTTTATATAACTAAGCACTATGAATAATTACTGCAATCTGCAAAGCCTCATCCGGCTACTTAAGTTGATGTGTATGTCTTTAATTTGTAATATAAAAACCGATAAATAATGTTTACAGCTTAATTTTCGCTTCGAAATGGAGTACAAATTTTTTGATCTATAAAAAATTTATACATAATTTATTTTCTTAATAAGAATCTTGTGAAATTTCTCAGAATGCAAATCTGTATTTTTCAAAGATATAAATCTTCGAAATGAAACCAAACTTTACTGAACATTTGGGGTTTCTGCTGGTTTGTGTTTCCAAACTGACTCCAATTAAATATAAAATTTCACTTTTGAATCTAGAATTGAATCTATGAAACTGCGGTCTTCTGAAATTTGAATCCTTAATAAAGTTGTCACATTAATATGATTATCTCGATTATAAAACTTTAGATCAAGCTGAACCTGAACCATAATTTTTTATATGAATTCCGGATCTGAACCCTACCTTTTGAACCTTAGTTGAAAATCTGATTTCCGAAAAGAAAAATATTTAAGTTCCAGATAATAATTTCTTTGAATTATGATCTAACAAATGAAATTTGTATCAAAACACTCAAACAAAAATCTCGGCTGTTGTTAAGGCTGTTTTTATCCTCTATTCCCCTGTATTTTTCAATTATTTCAGAAAAAGCATGTACAGACTTCAAAATTTTTTACCGAATGGGAAGAATATTTAATGATTTTTCAAAGAATCGAATGGAGGCTATTCGATCGACCGCACGCTTCAGATAATCAAGTTATGACTATTTACCCTCAATTCCCCTACATTTTTCAATTGTGAAGAAAACGCATGTTCGGACTTGGGAATTTTGAACCAAATGGGGTTTATTTTGTGTGACTTTTTTTCCGAGGAATCCAATAAAAGCTGTTTGAGTCACCGCACGCTTCGGAAAATGGAGTTATGGCTGTTTTACCCTATATTCCCCAACATTTTTCAATTATTTCAGAAAAAAGCATGTTCGGACTTGAATTTTTTTCTGAACTTTTGGAAAATGTAAGAGAATTGAGGGTAAAACAGACATAACTCCTGTTTTCAATGCATGCGGTAGCACAAATAGGCTTCGTTGGATTTCTCGAAAAAAAAAAATACGCAAGATACATCATATTTGGTTCAACATTTCCGATCATGCTTTTTCAGAAATATTTGAAAATTGCTGAGAAATCGAGGGTAAAACAGCCATAACTTCAGTCTTCAATCCGTGCGGTTTCTCAAATAGACTTTGTTGGGTTTCTCGAAAAAAATCACATAAGATACGTTTTATTTGGTTCAAAATTTTAAAGTCCAAACATACTTTTTTCAGAAATAATTGAAAAATGTAGGGAAATTTAGAGTAAAAACAGCCCTAACTCCATTTTCCGGAGCGTGCGGTGTCTCAAACAGCCTTCATTGAATTCCTTGGAAAAAACTCATAAATTAAATCTCAATTGATTTAAAATTTTCAAGTCCGAACATGATTTTTCTGACTATTTGAAAAATGTAAGGGAATTAAGGGTCAAACAGCCATAACTCATGTTTCCAATTCGTACGGTAGCTCAAATAGGCTTCGTTGGAATCCTTGGGAAAAAACACGTAAGATAGGTCTATTTTTGTTTAAAGTTTTAGAGTCCGAACTTAATTTTTCGGAACTATTTAAAAATTGTTGTAAAATAGAGGGTTAAACAGCCATAACTCCAGTTTCCAATCCGTGCGGTGGCTCAAACAGGCTTCGTTGCATTCATTGGAAAAAAATGCATAAGATAAGTCTTATTTTGTTTAATATTTTCAAGTCCGAACATGCTTTTTTCTGAAATAATTGAAAAATTTAGGGGAATTGAAGGTAAAAACAGCCATAACTCCATCTTCATTGGATTTCTCGGGAAAAATCAGACAAAATTTCGTCCTATTTGGTTCAAAATTTTCAAGTCCGAACATGCGTTTTTTTCACTATTTGAAAAATGTAGAGGAGTTGAGGATAAACCGGCCATAACTCCATTTTCCGAAGCGTGCGATGACTCTAACAGCCTCCATTCATTTTTTTTTCAGAAAAATTGACACAATAAAGGTCTATTTTTATTCAAAGTTTTTAAGTCTGAATAAGCAAAACCAAATATTTTTGCCGCTTATATCCGAGCCGTGCAATTTCGGGCATTTTCCTAAATATCCGCCAATATTAAAATTATTTGATAAAAATCAAACCAAAAGTCTCGTTAAAAAGGTCGAACACAGCTTAATCAGCATAATCAATGTGCTGAAGTTCGTTTTATTTAGCCCAAAATTTAAGTTCTTATTGAAACTTTGAAGTTCCATTACAGATCTGAACGGCCTTCTATTCAGCCCACAAGTAAACGTTTAATCAACAAAAAATAATTCTCCTCTCCTCTCTCTCTTACTTTGGTCACCACCAAGCCCATGTGGTGCTGCCGATTTCTCGGTATCCATCTTTATTCCTCTCATCATCTCCCCCAATTGATCTTACTAAATTGCTTTGTTTTTAACTTTGTTCGATACATGCCGGCACGCACGCCAGTTCTGCTACACAATTGTTTGATTCGCTTACTCAAGCAATCAAACAACCTAATGGAAAAAATTAGTCCTGGTACCAGATTTGAACCCGATCCTCCGAGACGATAGCCAAACACGCTGCCACGACGCCACGCCTAGATGTTGCCTTGCCGGCAGCTAAAATTCATAGTGGTTATAAGCTTCCTAGAATACCCGCAAGGGCAGTCAGCGGCCACCAGCAAAGACGCATGTTGATTATTACTTAGAAACATTACAAAACGGCATATAAATCAATCATCGGTTAAAGTAATTTCGGTTTAAAAAAAATGAAATTTCATGTTCATAACTGTTAGGCATGAAATTATACAAATTCTTGAGTTTATCTTGATATTTAATTAATGAATTACTTCAACTGACTTTCTACGAGTGATAAATTCGTGGTAAAAAATACAGTTGAACGACATTTTATAAAGTCAAAATATTTACTCTTTTCAAAAACAATCATTTGCGAGTTAGCTTTAAGTTGTTCTGATTAGAAGTTTCAAAATAAATTATACATTTCAACAATTTCCAAGCTCCAAAAAATGATTTATTCATTATATGCCCTTTTGTGATGTTCGTTCATATTTCATATTCATGAAAAGGCGGACATTTCTCAAAAAAGGCTATTTGAGGAACTTCTTGGAACTTGAAGTTCACAGAAGATTATTTGAGAAACTTCTTGGAACTTGAAGTTCACAGAAGGCTATTTGTGACCTAATTTGAAACTTTTATTCTGTGTGGGTGCGATTGACATGTCACAAAAAAAGGCTATTTGAGGAACTTCTTGTAACTTGAAGTTCACAGAAGGCTATTTGAGACCTTATTTGTAACTTTTATTATGTGTGCGATTGACATGTCACAAAAAAGCTATTTGAGGAACTTTTTGGAACTTCAAGTCCATAGAAGACTATTTCAGGAACCTTTCATGCTCACATTCGAGAAAATTCGGTACCAATTCCCTTTGGAAATTCGAACTTTGAAGGCACGAGTTTAAGTAGTTATGAAACTTTTGGTTGCTTGGGCATTTAAACACCTGGTTTTTATATCAAACAACATAAGTCATTTTTATATCATATTTTATGTTTCTAAATAATCGTGCATTTTAATTTTGATGCAATTCGTTTAAAAAAATTTTGACGCAAAATACGTTATTATATTCGAAATGAACCAATTCAAATTTCCGTTTGATTTTGCAAAAAAATGTGAACAATTTCGGGTAACATCTGAGCAATCTGTAAGCTATGTCTTATCTTATTGAATTTCGATGTTCAGGACTCAAATTCTATCAACAAGTGAGAATTTTTTTTGAAAAACTGTAGTAGAATTGTGGACCTGGAAAAAGATAATAATATAATAACGATAATAATAATAATAATAATAATAATAATAATAATAATAACGACCCCAAATGCATTAGCATATTCCAAAAAGTCTCCGTTTAAAAATTCATAATTCATTTATTGGTTAGCAGCACGAAAAGAAAAAGGATATCCCACATCAATGCAACGCTTCATGTTTCGTCAATCAAATCACGAACGGACCGCCTCGAAATAAATCTCCGTGCGTTTTCGCTTTAATTACAGACCATTAATTTATCATAATTGCTCCCTGGTGCTGGAAGAATCCGGCAGCAGCAGCAGCAGCAGGAAGATGCATTTAATTATGGCATGGCAGCTAGCTTAATGACCCCTTTTCTGTACGAAACCTAGAGGAAGAAGCAGCAGTAGTGGCCCTGAGTAGTAGGTAGTTAGTAGGGAAAAATAGCTGCGCCATTTTCCGAGCACGCTAAAAATGGTTTCGTTCGAAAATTTAGGGTTTCCTTCGTGTGGCGATGCGATGTGGACCTTCCGAAATCGTTTTCGGACCAGCTCTTCCATCCTTGAACCCTGGAGTAGCATATTGTAAACTCCGGGCTGGCCCCATGCTGCAACTCATCGTTCACTTTTATCCGACGACGGAACATGGGGCAAACAGTATAAACTTGGTGTTGTGAAGCATCATCATCGTCAAGAACAGCAACAACATCAGCAGCAGCAGGAACAGCATCATGATTTTCGGAGAGTGTACACGAAACATGACCGTTCATAAAATCACGTTTCGGCAATAAATACGAAGCCCTTCCTGTTCCGGTGTCAACGTCCGTTTCCCGGCGGGCCAGAATTGAAAGTGTGTCCTACAAACCGCGCCCGGATAGATCGTTGGCTCCCATCAAAGGATTTCCGCCACGGGGACAAAAGTGCCAGTTTTGTACAAAAGGAACATTTTTAAGCCAAAATTAAACGATCTGCCCCCAATAATTTCCCGAAGGCCATTAGTCATACCTGAAGAGTCACCGCGTTGTTATTGTTTGAATTTTAAAACTCACCACAATGTTGTCCATAAATCATCGAAACAAACGCTTTTCTTAATTTTGATGCTGGTGCTGAACATCGCGAAATCGGCAGCACAGCACAGTGACACTCACTCCGCGAGTCATTCAATTTTCGGAAAACCTGAAAAGCATGTTTCCGGTGCTGATGTTTTCTGAATGAATTTTCCCGCCGTTGTTGTTTTTTGCTCCCCCGGCCGGAACTTCCTCCCGCGATTGTTGACGGAAGTACGCTTCAGCGATGCAGTGTGGTGTTTCGTTCGTCGCCTGGACTTTGTTCTGTGCGAGTGTGGGTGGATTGTTATTGTCTCTTCATTGCTGAAATTGTTATCCCAAACTGGAAGTGGCTCATAAATTGCTGGAAAATTTAATAAAATCATAATGGAACACAAATTGTCGAACGGGAGTGGTGGGTGCGAGAGGACAAATTTCATTCGAAGAAGGTAGCTTTGGTTGAATTTACTGTGGCGCAACTATTTTTGGAGTTTTTTTTTTGTACAAGTTGAAGTTAGTAATGTATATTTTAAATTTGGATTGATTTGAAATTTTTTGAAAAACAGACTTGATAAAAAACATACAAAAATGTTCGAGGAAGATTGACTAAAAACACACGCTGGAGACTTATTTAATGGAATCAACTAGCAGTGTGCTTGAATATCAATAAGAATCATTTCTGAACATCAATTCTGTGTTCTGCATTGTTTACATCCTGCAAGTTTTAAAGCCCAGTGATCAAAACTTGCGGAAATGGAGTCGAAAGAACAGCTCGTGCGTGATAAAATCTTGCGCATTCATCACGAGAACAAGGATCACTAGCATTGTTCCATCGCTAAAACGATGAGAATCGCGTATTCCGCGGTGTCGCGAGTGATTAAGCGGTTCGAGGAACGATTGACCACCGATCGGAAGCCCAGAAGTGAAGGAAAAAGTATTCCGTAAAACACCAAAAATCACAATCGCGTTGTTGGGGCCTTCAACCGAAACCCGAACGCCTCCGTTCGGGATGCGGCTAAGAAGCTGCACCTAAGCCGAAGTTTTGTCCAGAAGGCCAAAACTAAGGCTGGGTTCAAACATTCAAGTACAAAAGGCCCCTAATCAGCGATGGAAACGAAATGATTTCGATTCGATCAACGTTTAGTCGCAACGTCGCAAGATCTCGATATGTTACAAACCAAGAGCGAACTCAATCCCGTCGGCAGCTGAATCGAGTTGGCATGATGATGGTTGAATACCTACATGCAACATTTTGGGAGTGATGTAGCTCCGAGATGGATGCTACTCTCTATGCTCGGACTTGAATAAATTCCTATGTACGCGTCGCTCGCGTAGAGTGAGTGTCACTCTTGCACACGATTGGACCCGATCGTAAGTTGTAACACACCGTGATCGGGGAAACTCGAGACTTGTACACTTTGGGATTTACTACATCTTGTTGCAACCACTTCCAAAGTTCGACACTTGCTGGTTAGGTAGGATGGCTAGGATTTGTTTTGCTCTCGAGTTACCCAACCGCCCGGGTGTGGATAGATACAAATAAAACATACGCACGGGCGTTGTTCTATGAGAAATTTGTTTGGAACTTTTTAAATCTTCCCATGCCGATTGCAAAGTTTCCGTTAAAACTGATGTCGTTTTTTATTTTATTCGTAGTTTGTAGTCGTTCCACTTGCCATAGAATGTGTTCAATTTGTATGATGTTAGATTTATTGGGTACGTAATTTAATCTTGTTTCTCAACATTTAAAAACTGGTTCAATATGTTTTAGTAAATTAGCCGAAGCTGGCTTTGAAAAGAGTACCAAAAAAGAATCACTTTAAAAAATGCATACAACTTTAGACAGTCCTATTGTATTAAACTGATTTTACAATAATTGTAATTGTTTAGAATAAATTTATACTCAGGTGCATAAATGCGCGAGGATTCAACGGAAATTTTTACCGCTATTTCAGAAAATTTGGTTAAAAAAAATTCAGACAAAAACATCCATTCGTTGCTTTGTTTCACTGTATCTCATTTAATTCAATATTTTGTCTATTTTGTTGGTTTTACCAAGTTTGCCAATTTTGTGAATTTTTTAAATTTTTCCAATAGGTTATATTTCCTCTTTTTTATCAATGCTGTCAATTTAGTCAGTTTGTTTACTTTTGTAATTTTTTTTTCAATTGATTCCATTTTGCGAAATCTGCCAATATATATTACAGGGTGGCCAACGAACCGGGAAAACCGGAAAAAACGGGAATTTAAAATGAGACCGGGAAAACCGGGAAAAAACCGGGTATTTCAAATCAAAACCGGGAAAATTAATTATGGATTATATTCCCCCTTAGATATATAAACCTATTAAATCCCAAAATTCATTCATTTCATCATGATGAAACTTTCTCTCAGAAACTTTAAGATCTATAGTCGTTTATTCCAGGATAGTTAACCATTTGTGAAAAGCAGGAAAAGGTCGGGATTCCATATTAATGATTAAAATGCCTGGAAAAGTCGGGAATATTTGAAAAATTGAGACTTTTGAATATAAAAAAAGTTTTCAAATTAAATAAACGTTTCACAACTGTGAAATTTGAATACGTGAGGTCTTGGTAGTTAACTTTTACAGCGTTAATTAATTGAAAAATGTCTACGATTTGGCACTTTCTTTGCGAATACCTGGAAAAAATAGAACTCAAAAATCTGAATGCAGAAATAAGTGAAAGGAATTTAACAAATTTCTTAATGCGCCGACTTCATAGTTCTGATGTGTATTCATACGTTGAAATCGTTTTCTATTGAATCCACATCTCGAAAACTAAGATTTGAGTTTATCTATCTTATAACTGGAATTATTATACACTAGTCCAGAATTGATAAAGTTCAAGTCTGCATCAGGAGCTCTTTTTTTTCAGAAAAACACGAAAATTTAGAAAACTTGCTGAAACGAACCTTGAAAAAATTATCATATATCTAACAAACACATTCAAACTGGGGGAGTTATTTTGAAGATTCCGACTAAAATATCGAATTAATCAGATGAAAAAATTGAATTTTAATAGAACGTTAAAAGAGAGATATGAATTCAGTTATTCATCCATGAAGTATGCAGTTTGAGTTAAGTTAAGAGTTAACAGGTTAAGTTTGAGTTAAGTTTTTTACAAAGATCTTATGATCAAAGGTAGTTTTTAAATAAATTGAACAGTGAGAATTTTTTAGCGTGCTTTTACTTACTTTCAGCAGTTTTCAATTGAGTTTCTGCATTTGTAGGGGTTTAAAAGTATTATAGAAACTATTCCCGGTCTTTATAATGGCTACAACCAAATTTTGCATGGAAGCCAACCTTTCTTTAAGTCGGAGCGGTTTGAAAGTATTTTAGAAACCATCTCCGACTCCAAAAACTTTTAGATACCAAATTTCAAATTGATTGGTTCTGTAGTTTTCGAGTCTATAGGGAACAGACAGACAAACAGACAAATTTATATTCATTTTTCTAGGTATAGAAGATGATAAATAGAAAGAGTCTTTTAATACAACATATCATAGGGTAACGGACTTATATTGGACCAGGAGACCTATTTTGGACCACCTTATCTAGCTCTTATTAAGCAACTAATAATGAAAAAAATTAGTACACAGCATTAAGTGCCCGGGCTTCAACTATATCTGCTCAAAAAATCCATGATATGTTGCTTTTCAAGAGAGCTAGACAAAGTGGTCCAAAATAGGTCCTCTGGTCCAAAATAAGTCCGTTACCCTATATCTAGATCAAAAATTGTTTGCCAAGGCAATAAATCATTTCATCATATAAAAACACTAAAATTTATCATTGTTGAAAATTTTGTATAGGAGCACCCTTTACAAAAAAAAAACGGTAAACGTTTAGAAATCTTTGAATAATCTCATGACATCAAGAATTTTATAAAGTGACAAATTTTATCAAAATCGTTCAGAAATTGTTCGAGTTCTCAAATATTTCACAATGAATATGTAAGATCCCCCTCCCCCATTTCCTATACAAATATTTTTAAATACAATTATTGGTCCAAATACATCAAAACCAGTTTATCCCCATAAAAAATCATTTAGAGATGGCAAAATTCGTTTTTGTGGGAAATTTAATGAAAATTTCTAATAAATTGTATGGATTGTTTCATATTTTATGTAAATATTATATGGGAGCCCCCCTTCTGGAGTCGGAGGGGTTTGTAACTTTGATACAAACCATCTCTGGCTCCAAAAACCCTCAAGCGAAAACCTCGGGAAAACCGGGAAAAAAACGGGAATTTGAAAATGGAAACTTGCTGGCCACCCTGGTATTATCAAAGCAGTTTATTTTGTCCATTTTTTTTTTTCAAATTCATTCAACTAATTAATTTGGTCATTCTGATGGTTTCTTAATTTATGGTCATTTTTAAGTTCTAATATTTTTGTCATTTTTAAAATTGTTGTCAATTTTCACAATTGGATCAATTTTGCAACTTTGTAAACTATGAAAAAATATCAATTTGTCTATATTGTCTTTTGAGATACTTGAATTTTTTTTTCAAATTTAGACGATTATATTAGTTTTGTCAATTATGGAAGTTTTGTCAATTTTAATTTTCTTCTACATTTTGAGCATTTTGTTGAATTTTTCAAATATGACCCATTCCAGCATGTGGTCACAACGTTTGCAACATTCATATCACACATTTAAAAAAAACATACCTCTTAATTAAGAATTTAATTTGCTACAATATGAAATCAAAAGATTTTTTCTTGAACAAATAGTTATCCAAATTTAAGCAAAAAAATCGTAACGTCACAACGCGCCTCTTTTTCCACTTTTCAGTTTTTTAACAAAACCGCATTTTTCTGCTCTTCTCTCCGATCAAATTTTAATGAAAATTTCAGAAAAGTATCGATTCATTACAATCAACGAATCTCTGTAGTATCCCAAGGCCCCATTTCGATAAGGGTTATGGTAAAAAAAAGAAATTGTGTTCAAAAATCAGCTTCTGGTGGGTCAATTACAAAAAAAAAAATGATCGTTATTCGACGCTCATATACCTATTAAAAAGCTTGATAACTGTTTTATGATAACTCTAATCGAAATGCGTTCTTCAGATGAAATATTGGCATAATTAAAGCTTAAAACATTCAAGTTAAAAGACAAATCGGTTGATAAAGTTCAAATTTATTGATGAAAAACTGTTTTTTTTTGTTCTTCCCGAACAAAATCCACGTAATTCTATACAAACTTCAGGTTTCCATAATATACTCTGGCCCTAATTTTGCATGGAACCCTGTGCTAGTGCCTTCATTTTATAGTTTTGTTATATGTACCTTTCAAAAGTCTCTCCTTGGGATTTAATGTGAATACGGGGCTCGATTTGGATTTTCTAGTAATATTCTTTGAGTTTGAAGTTTCAATAATGGATAGTTAAACAAAAAAAAATTTATGAGAAATTTATTTTCCATCAAAGTTTTATGAGTTTGTTCAAAGGAAAAAATGTATCTATAAAATTTACCATGTATAAAGATTTTTGAATTTTGTTTGCATTTAATCCATGGATACTTAGTTATTTAGTTTTAACATAATGTCAGCAAGTAATAGAAGCTATAAGCGCGTTTTTTCATTCTTATATAGAAGATCATGATATTTTTGCAAGATTTTTATTCAAGCCCCAGATAACTATCTGCAGTCACAACGTTTAAAAATACATACCTTTATCACCGGTTCTAGAATGTGAAGTTGCTGTGGTTATTCTTAATCTAATATCATGTTTAAAAAATGCCCTTTTACAATCATTTTGCAATTTTTTTTTATATAACTAGTTTTTTGACAAAGTTTTATTTGAAATAAAGAGTAATTGTTGAAATCAGTTAATTTTCATACCAAAGTTCTTAAATTTCAACAACAACAAACTCAATTCTAAAAACCCGATTTAATACACTTAACAGTGGATTAGAGCCTTTCTAACAGAGTGTAAGTTATATTTGGAAATATATAAAATAATATAGAATACACATGATAGATTCCTTCCCTCTGCATCATATAAGTATGATTTCAGATATTCAAACAAGAAAAATTCCGATCTCAATATAAAAAAATGATGCATAGTACGTTTTTTGGGGAAAAGCGAACTGGTATGTAAGGAGTTCATTTTATGTATGGAAAGAATGGTATTTAAACAGTTGAATTTCCAAGTCTTATAACACGCTGAAATGGTGCCGTGGTAGCATCCAGAACTATCACGTTGCTGGTCACGGTTCGAATCTTACTGTTTTTTTATGTTTTTTTTTACTGAATAAGTAAAACCAACTACAATATTGATGGATAGCCGTGACCCGTGGCCTAGCATGATACCTTTTTTAGAGCTCAACCATGCATAAAAGAAAAAATTCTCACAAAAGCAGGGGAAAGTAATATGACTATTAAATGATTAATCTCATTCTGAAAACTAAATCTGAAATCTGATTCTGATTCTAAAGTTTGAATTTTGAGTTACAGCACTTAGTCTAATATTTGAATATAATTTCCAATTTCAAATTCCAGGTTGATCTTTAATCCGAATTCTTAATCAGAATTCTAAATCTGAATTCTCAATCTGAATTCTGAATCTGAACTCAGAATTTGAATTATGAATCTGAATTCTGAATTCAAATTCAGAATTAAGATTTTAAAATTAAGAATTTAGAATTCAGAATTCAGAATTCAGAATTCTGAATTCTCAATTCAAAATTTTGAATTTTGAATTCTTAATTATAATTCTGAATCTAAATTCTAAATCTGTATTCTGTATCTGAACTCTGTATCTGAATTTGGAATCTGGATTCTAAATCTGAATCTGAATTCTAATTCTGGATTCTGAATCTGAATTCTGAATCTGATAAAGATGGATAGAAAAATGAAGAGAAAAGAGCAAAAGAACATTTTTGCAAGGAAAACTTATAAACGCACAACATACTTTACCCCGCAACATCAATCATTATAAATTTTCAATTCCGATATTCTTTCTCCAAGAATCTAAATTTTCACCGATATGCTGAAAATATATTTACAAAAATCTGAATTCTAAATCTTAATTCTGATTGTGAATTCTGAATTTGAATTCTGAATCTGAATTCTGAATCTGAATCTAAATTCTGAATCTGAATTCAGAATCTGAATTCTGAATCTGAATTCTGAATCTGAATTCTGAATCTGAATTCTGAATCTGAATTCTGAATCTGAATTCTGAATCTGAACTCTGAATCTGAACTCTGAATCTGAACTCTGAATCTGAATTCTGAATCTGAATTCTGAATCTGAATTCGAATTCTGAATCTGAATTCTGAATCTGAATTCTGAATCTGAATTCTGAATCTGAATTCTGAATCTGAATTCTGAATCTGAATTCTGAATCTGAATTCTGAATCTGAATTCTGAATCTGAATTCTGAATCTGAATTCTGAATCTGAATTCTGAATCTGAATTCTGAATCTGAACTCTGAATCTGAATTCTGAATCTGAATTCTGAATCTGAATTCTGAATCTGAATTCTGAATCTGAATTCTGAATCTGAATTCTGAATCTGAATTCTGAATCTGAATTCTGAATCTGAATTCTGAATCTGAATTCTGAATCTGAATTCTGAATCTGAATTCTGAATCTGAATTCTGAATCTGAATTCTGAATCTGAATTCTGAATCTGAATTCTGAATCTGAATTCTGAATCTGAATTCTGAATCTGAATTCTGAATCTGAATTCTGAATCTGAATTCTGAATCTGAATTCTGAATCTGAATTCTGAATCTGAATTCTGAATCTGAATTCTGAATCTGAATTCTGAATCTGAATTCTGAATCTGAATTCTGAATCTGAATTCTGAATCTGAATTCTGAATCTGAATTCTGAATCTGAATTCTGAATCTGAATTCTGAATCTGAACTCTGAATCTGAACTCTGAATCTGAATTCTGAATCTGAATTCTGAATCTGAATTCTGAATCTGAATTCTGAATCTGAATTCTGAATCTGAATTCTGAATCTGAATTCTGAATCTGAATTCTGAATCTGAATTCTGAATCTGAATTCTGAATCTGAATTCTGAATCTGAATTCTGAATCTGAATTCTGAATCTGAATTCTGAATCTGAATTCTGAATCTGAATTCTGAATCTGAATTCTGAATCTGAATTCTGAATCTGAATTCTGAATCTGAATTCTGAATCTGAATTCTGAATCTGAATTCTGAATCTGAATTCTGAATCTGAATTCTGAATCTGAATTCTGAATCTGAATTCTGAATCTGAATTCTGAATCTGAATTCTGAATCTGAATTCTGAATCTGAATTCTGAATCTGAATTCTGAATCTGAATTCTGAATCTGAATTCTGAATCTGAATTCTGAATCTGAATTCTGAATCTGAATTCTTAATCTGAATTCTGAATCTGAATCCTAAATCTGAATTCTGAATCTGAATATGAGTTCTGAATCTGAATTTTGAATTCTGAGTTCTGAATCCTGAATTCTGATTCCTAAACCTGTATTCTGAATTTGAAAACTGAATCTGAATTCTGCATCTGAAATTGAATCTAAATTATGTATGAGTATGTAGAAATGAAAAAAAAACATAAATTCATTCTTCAACACGGGTAAAAAAAACGAAGGTCATAAAATCTTCATATAAATTCCACCCTCCCTCCCCCCCCCCCCCCCACCCAACGCAGTTTTCTGTACGGCTCTGCATTTTGTTGACACCCGGCATGGCTATGGACACTATAATTTCATATATGAAATTATATTGTCTAATAGGCATGGCGGACTCTGAAGGAAACGCCCATCCGCCATTTGCTGCATTGAAAAGCAAGAAGTGTAAGATATAAACACTGTTGCCGTATTTGCCCCAGCAGACTGAGAAACTGCCCAGACCACGGTGCGTCTTAGTAATGCCTTTGACGTATTTGAGTTTGAGCCACTCTTTGTCAAGCGTGCTGATGGTTTATTGGATAGCGTTTGCGACTTGGGATCTGAAGGTTTTTGGTTCGATTCCAGAGTCATTAAATTTTAATTTTTTATTTTGATTATCTCTAATTTATAAATGATTGCTGGTGCTGCTGCTTCGAGGCGCCAATAGCAACTTTTTTTATGCCATAATAAGTATGATATGTATTTCGTAAAGAAAACGGTTTCAACTATTTTGTTTTTTTCCCGTTTTTGAAAGGGTTGTGTAGAAAAAAAAATGCATTCTTTTGAGACTAAAATCATTTTAATTGTGCAGCCCAGTTTCGCAAAAACGTTCTTGACATTTTTAAAATGGCACATACAAATCCACGGACATCAACAGAACTCGTCGAGCTGAGTCGATAGGTAGGGGAGAATGAGGATACTTGATCCCTGGGGATACTTGATTCCTTAGCTATATCTCGAAACTGGAATGTCTTACAAAGATCAAATGTTCTAGAAAAATGTGCCAAAATGAGCAAAATAACAATGCTTGTAGTTTAAAAAATTTTAACAAAATAATTGTTTGAGTAATTGAACTTTGTTTGAAAAATTTCACAAAATGTAACTTTAAGATCTTTTTTCATCACTTTAAAATGTTCCTTACATGGTGAAATTATGAAAAAAATATTCGTTCCAATGTATCAATCGTTCGAGCGTAAAATGAACTTCATAATGCCATATTTTCAAAGTAATGGAAAAATCTCAACTTTTTCCAGAAAAAGTTTTCTAAAATGTTTATTATGGGTACAATTGATCCCCTAGAGTTGGGTACAATTGATCCCCCTTCCAAACGGCATTTTCTTCTTCTGAATTGATTGTTATGATTGCTGATTACGAAATTACTAATATTTATCCAAAAACTAATATTTATCAAACAATTGTCTGAAGTAAAGAGCAAAAATAATAAATTTTCTCTAAATTATAAAAAATAGCGCCTTTAAGTATGCAATGTTTTTAGCGTTGAGACAAAGTTATAGAAATTTCTTCATATGTCTTCTATAAATTGTGAAATGAGAACAAACATGACCAAAATAGTCAATTAACATTCTATCTTGGGGTTTTGTTTGATTTTTATACAAGGATTAGGGCTTCCTGAATAAAAGATCAAGTCTCCTTCAATAGGGGATCAAGTCTCCTCTAACTTCAGAAAAATTGCATTTTTTTTGCTCCCACGAAAATGCTTCTAGTTCATCAACGGATTCAAGTATCGTTCTAATTTTTGGAGCATATAAACTTGAAGTTACAAGCTGTCAGAAAATGTCAAAGACAGCGAGTTGCTAATTTTTTCCAAAAAGATATGGTGAAAATAAGAAAAGGGGATCAAGTATCCCCACTCTCCCCTACCGATAAAGGTATGTCTAAGACCCATAATTAATGATCTCTCAAATCGACCGATAACCAAACCTTTCTGTTAGAAAGGCAAAAAAGGTAACTATTTTATAATGGAAAATGAAGCTCAAGAAATAGCCATTCTAATGCTGTACAAATTATTTTTAAATAATGAAAAATAAAAATCGATTCTCCAGTTGAGAAGCGCTTGGAATGGGTCATATGTTTACCTGTTGCTATGGTCATAAAACAGAAACTGCCCCACGCCCTTCCCACCCACAATCGGAGGGATTTTTTTTTCAACAGTACAGCAATAACACTCCATGTCGCTATCTTTCTACATAATTTCGAACGAATCGAATCCAACGACTAACGAACGAACGACCAAGCAACATACAACAGAGCAGGATCATTCGAAAAATTATGATTATGAACACCATGATTCGATCCGATCGCAAGTTGTAACACATCGTGATCGGGGAGATTCGGGAGTTGTATCCTTCGAGATTCGCAGAATGTCGTAACGACGCACAACAAGGTTTATAAAAGATATGGGATAGCGTTGCGAGTGCACGCAACAGGATTTTTTCTGTTCTTGCATCTTCGAATCTCTGGTCACTCGTCGCTCTCTGAGATCTCTCCATGCAACATAAGCAGAACGCAGGGCGTCGTCTGCCAGTAGCAATTGGAACGAGTCCGAATGTTGGTCGTTCGCTGCTCACAATCGTTTGAAGCGATTTTTTTCCATCGCTGCCCCTAATCACGACGAGAAGCAGAACAAGTCTGCCAAAACCCGTGCCAGGAAGTTGTACTTCAACATGCTGACAAAAGTTGAATGCTGCATCATGGACGACGAAACATAGGTGGAGGCCGACTTCAAACAGATCCCCGGCAACCTGTTTTTCACGGCCAAGGATAATTTCCGCGTTCCGGCGCATGTCCGCATGTTCAAATTTGCAAATAAATTCCTGGTTTGGCGAGCCAGGACACTTGCACCTTTCGTGACCCAGGGAACGATGAACGGACTAGTGTACATGAAAGAGTACCTCCAGAAGCGGCTACTCCCTCTCCTGAAGGCCCGCAACGTCCCAACAATCTTCTAGCCGGATTTGACCTCATGCCACTATTCCATGAACGTGCTGAAGTGGTACACGGACAATAAGGTCGATTACGTGCCGAAAACGCTCAACCCTCCCAACACTCCGGAGCTCCACCTCATCGAGAAGTACTGGGCGATTATGGAGCAGCACTTTCATAAACGAGCTTAGGTAGTGAAGACAGCAAGGAACTGAAAAAAGTATGGGTATGCATGAAAAAACGGTTGATTCACAGGTTGTGCAGAATCATATGGCCGGGGTTAAGGTCAAGCTACAAGCATTTGCGTATGGACAATTAATAAAATACGAATGGGATAGTAAAATGAAGTTTAATAGTTATTTTTCAATCCCTGAAAATTTGATGACAATCAGATGAAAACTCGAATTTTGCGAATCAATTTTGTATGGAGCAATTTCATCGTGGACACCCTTTTTGGTACAAATCCTACAAGACTACATCACACCTCGCAAACTCGTCCTTCTGTCAAAACCGGGTAAGCGTCCAGGAGACCCATCGGCGTATCGGCCGATCTGTCTTCTGAATACAGCGGGTAAGGTTCGGGAGAAGGTGATTCAGAACCGGCTTCACAGATACACTGAAAGCGAGACTCTTGGAAAAAAAACAGTTTGGTTTCCGTAGAGGACGCAGTATTGTAGATGCCATCCACTCGGTCATCGAGGTAGCGGACAGGGCCAGGCTAACCAAGAGGAGAGGGCTCCGCTTTTGCGCGGTGGTCACTCTGGATGTGAAGAACGCCTTCAACAGTGTCAGTTGGACAGCGATTGCGTCGTCGCTCATTCAAATGAGGATCCCGGCATATCTGTATAGGCTTGTGGGAAGTTACTTCCACAATCGCCAACTGCAGTATATGACCGGTGAGGGTTTGCGAACACAAGAGGTTTCGGCGGGTGTTCCACAGGGGTCAATACTCGGCCCGGTTCTGTGGAACAACACTTTCGACGAACTCCTACGAACGAGCCTCTCTTCGAGAGCTGAACTCGTAGGATTTGCGGACGATGTAGTCCTTTTGGCGAGAGGCTCCTCAACAGCGGAGGTTGAGCTTCTGGCCACGGTAGCTATCCAGGCAGTGAAATGCTGGATGCACTCCAAGTGCCTGCGTCTGGTCCACCACAAAACTGAGATGGGGCTAATCACCAACCTGATCTCAGCTTAATCACCCCAAATAGGTACCATTGCCTTTGTACCGTGCAATATCGTGTCCAAACGCGCAATCAAGTACCTAGGGTGATGATAGGTGACAGGCTCAGCTTTACGAGCCATGTCGACTACGTGTGCAAGAGAGCGGCAATGGCCACGGTCGCACTCACACGGATGATGCCGAGCTCCTCGGCCATCCGAATTAGTAAAAGGAGGATCCTGGCAAGTGTGACCACATCAATCTTGCGGTACGGAGCAGCGGCCTGGAGGCAGGCCCTGGGAAGAAACTGTAACCTGCAGCGACTTAGCAGCGTTCAGCGGCTGATGAACCTGCGGGTTATCAGCGGATACCGGACCATCTCGTCCGAAGCCGCCTGTGTAATAGCGGGTGTCATGCCCATCTCGGTTTTGTTTGAGGAGGATGTCTATTGCTACGACAACAAAGACACGCCCAATGTTCGAGATCTCGCCAATGAGGACTCGATGTCCAACTGACAGCAGCTGTGAGACACCTCAACGAGAGGAAGGTGGACCCATCGTCTGATCCCGCACATCGGTAGCTTGATCGGAAGAAGGCACGGTGAAGTGGACTTCTATATGACGCAATTCCTGACTGGTCATGGATGCTTCATGAAGTACCACTACCGGTTTGGACATGTTGCTTCGCCATATTGCCCAGAATGTGGTGACCAAGAGGAAACACCCGAGAATGTGGTGTGTGTCTGTCCGAGGTTTGCCGCGGTACGTACTTCCATATTTGCCGCCTGTGGGCCCGACACCGCAGCAGATTACGTTGTACAGAAGATGTGGGCGGATTCCAACACTTGGCATGCGGTCAGCGATGGGTTCACCCGGATCATGACTGCCCTGCAGAGGAGCTGGAACCAACGGCAATCCGCGAACGGTGTAGGATGATCGACGGGGAGCATCTGAATAATGTGCGTCCGATCCCTTGATCGAAGCTACAAAGATAAGACATCATCTTCTGCGTAGCGAAGGCAGGGGTGCGCCGGGAACGTTTGTAGGATACCCCAATGTTGGAGGGTATCCGAGTAGTGCCACTTCCTTAGGGGGAAACTGCGAAGATAAGACTTTACCTTCCTCGTAGCGGACCTCGAAGGAAGAGTGTTAACCACTGTCGGGGGATACCCACGGGTAGAGCTCTCGACGCCGGGCGCGCCTCTCGAGTCGGAGTAGGATGTCGTCACCGTCGGGAAACATCCGCGTCGTAGCGTTCAAAGTCCCGAACGTGTGCCGTGACAGGCGCGAGTCCAGGACAAGCTGCTCTCGATCTGGCACACAACGGGCAGAAAAATTCGCGGGCCAAAAATCCTAGGGTTGCCAGCCAAGGGGGATAAAGAAGACCGGCCAACGGTCGGAGTATTTAGACTGACCCCATCGACGGGGGGCTGTCGAGTAGAGTGCGTCCAAACCCACGGTTTGAAGCTACAAAGATAGGGCAACATCTTCTACGTAGCGGATGCCGTGGGTGCGCCGCGTTCTTGTGTAGGATGCTCAACCTTCGGGGAATATCCGAGTTCAACGACAAAAGCTGCGGGGATAAGACATGACCTTTTTCGCAGTGGAAATCTTTGGAAAAGGGTTATACCACGTTCGGGGAATACCCACGGGTAGAGTAGCTCTCGACGTCGGGTGAGCCATTCGAGTCGGAGTAGGATGACGTCTTCGTCGGGAATCATCCGAGTCGTTGCGTTAAGTCCCGCGCGTGTGCCGTGACAGGCGCGAGTCTAGGATAAGCTGCTCTCGATCAGGCACACGACGGGCAAGGTGGCAAACCTCGAACCCTGAAGATAAGACGTCGGGCCTCGAGTCGTTAGAGGAGAGGTCAGGCCTCAAACCTTCAGGCGGAGAGGTTTGTGTGGTCAACCCCGAGTCTTTATGATAAGGGGTCGGGTCTCGAGTCGTAAGAGGAAGGATCTGGCCCCTCATCAACAAGAGGAGGGGTACAAGTGGTCACCTCGAGTCATTACGAGGAGAGGTCAGATTTCAAGTCGTTAGAGGAGAGATCAGGCCTTGAATCGTGCAGAGGAGAGATTAACCTCGAGCCGATGCGAGTAGGGATCGGATCTCGAGTCGTTAGAGGAGAGATCAGGCCTCAATTCGGAAGAGGAGAGGTTTGTGTGGGAATCTTGAGTCATTGCGAGGAGATGTCGGTTCTCAAGTCGTTAGAGAAGAGTTCAGGCGTCGAGACGTAAGGATGAGAGGTTTCGCTCAAAGTGGTCTCGTTAATGAGTATTGCCTTGGAGCGCACTAGCGCAAATAGACCTCCCACTATTGAAGTATAGTGTGCTAAACAGTTCGAGGTGGAAACCAGGTCTGCGGCCGCAAGTGGAGTTTAGGGAGTAGGGGGTACACACGGAGTATATCATGAGTCTTCCCATTGTACTCATGGACCCAGAGTAGCAAACTGGGGGGACGCGGTGGCTCGCCGTGCCTTGAAATACAATTCGTAAACCGGGATTTACCACCTGTCCATGGTCCATGATTCCTTCAGGGCATTTTTTTGTCAAACCGTCGGTATTGCGAACCTGCAAAATTTGGTAAAAGAATAGCTAGAAAACGGTTGAATTTTTGTCCGTGAGTGTCATGTCTGTGTGATCGGTGCTTTTAGTGATCTGTTGTAGTAATTTATGAATCGTTTAAGAAATGATTATTTAAGTCGTTTACAATACTGTTGCAAATCGCAATTCCAACGTCATAATGAAAAGATCGTATAAAATGTCGTCTGAAGTCAGTTTCAATCGGATATGATAGAAAGTCCGCCCTTTTTGTAAATTTTGAAATGATTTTGCTCCCGCGCGGGCTTCTTGTGAGAAAATCATTGTCATGTTCTCTCTGCTGTGCATCCAGATGGCTAAACATCAGATGGGAATGGAGTAATATTGTCCAATGAGAGAACTGGAAAATATTGTCAGAGGCAACGGTTTGAAAGCTGCGAAAGCAAAATCTTGCGCTTTCTTGCATTCTTCCGATAGGTACGAATAAGGTGTCAGATAACACCCAATTGGTGTAGCTTTCGTCGCTTTAGAAAGAAATGAAATTTATGTAGGTATATATATTGCCACCACTTTGGTAGGTACTGTTTTTTCAACTTTCACATAATCGTTCAATAATTTATATGGAGTTTTAATCAATCATAACAGCATAAGAAAATAGCTACGACAATATTTGATGAGAAATCTTGATTATGATACCGATCAATGTCTACAGACACATCTTGAATACACCATTGAACTTCCAAAATAACAATACAATCGAACGACGACGGTTTGAAAAGGAAACTTTGATCTAAAATGTAAAGCATCTGTGTTCTATAATCGTCGGAATCAAGTTATTTGATTTGATTTTCTTCAAAAAGGTAAGGCAGCTGTCTGGGCAAGTCTTTCGAAAGTCGCTCCTGTGACATTCTTTCTATCAAACTACAGCCACATTTAAGGACAAATAAAATGTGTCTTATGATTAACATACATAAATGTGAAACGCTTCACTAACTACATGAACCACCGCATTCCGTATCGTTCAGACTGCTTATTCAACTATCTCGGAAGGATTCCAGTGAGCTGCAAGTTAACCATGGAAAGATGACACTGTTTCCAACGAGTTGTAACCTTTTGTAACACGAAGTGACAACCATTGGCCCTTATTCTGCGCCGCGCGTGACGTGATGATTGTCACCTCACCTCGGAGTCACCGTGAGATTTGTCACCTTATTCCCGGAGTCGATCCGGGTAAAGTGACAGAGGTTCATTCTAGGTGAGCGACCGAATGAACTCATGTGTCAAATTTGCTCGGTTTGTTTTTATTTCGTTCGCGATTCCAAATGTTAAAATTAAATTTAAAATCAAAATGTACAAATTTCGGTACACAAACGGTCACTAACGGATTGCAAGGTTTGAGCAAGCAGCTGGAATAACTTTTGGAGCTGCGAATAGAGCGAATCGGACAGAATTTGGTCTTATATGTTTGGTTCCTGGAGCGGCTTGGAAAAAAACATCCAACAAAATAGCGGAAATCGACGGCTGCTGCCCCAATAAACTGGTCCTTTGCATACAGATCAACACATGGGATACGACACCTCGACGTCGATAAACATGATTCAGTACAGGACATCAAAGCTGTAACATTAATTTGTTCGAAAACAACATTACCGGGTGAAAGTGAAAAATCCCCCCGCGACGGGAATTGGATAAGATGAAGTGAAGTGCAAAAAATGTCTTATTTTAAACTCGTTGCATGTAAATTGCATGTAAATAAAGTTGTATAAAATGAAATTATAACCTTTTTCAATTTTATATGTTTCAAATTTATTTCCAACTTCTACCTAGTAATTTTTTTTTGTTGCACAAATGATTGAAAAAATTAAAAATTGAAGTGATTTTTGTTATGATTGATTCTTAAACTATCACACTTTAGTGTAATTAAACGTTTAGAGCCTAATTATACCGTTTTGCATAAATTTTCCTTTAAATTTTTATCCCGTCACCACCTGAAAAGGTACCGACAATTGTCACCTAAAATTGTCACCCGATTGCGACGATTCTCACCCACGGTGACTACGAGAATAGGGTAAGAACTCACAAAGTTCATCCGAAGTGACAATCCTCACCTAAACCGACTACTGGAATAGAGTGACTTGGGTGACTCTACTATCGTCACGTCACTCGAGGCGCAGAATAAGGGCCATTGTTTTGCCAAGATTAATTAATTCCGTACATAGTTTTGATTAATGGATCGCCATTGTTATCTGCGACCTTGCCCTGCCTTCACTTCCTTTCAAAGCTACTCTCGTCTCTTAACCCTCCCACAACACCCTTATGCCACGTCACCCATCTGTAAGACGGATGTCTGCAACAGAAATGTGTGCCCAGCAACCAACATCAATCTCCTGGATGAATTATTACAAAACACAACCATTTGAATATAACTTTACAACTGCCAGTCTTCATTTGAGAGCCGCCTTCCGGCGAACGCACGACGAATTCTCATATAAACTTAGGACTAGCAGCTATTTGGTTGTTGTGCCGTGTGCGGTGGATTCCGAGCAGAAGAGTTTCGACATCCTTGCCCCGAGAATGTAACGGATTTTGCCAACATCAGTTGCTAGTGTTGACGCTGTAAACGATCCGATGTTTGTGAAAACAGTAAGACGGCCTCCTGCCTAAACAAACAGACATCAGTTTTCGTGTGATTGGGAGAGAACCGGGTTATAAATACATACATTCGCATGGTCTTCCGCCTTCAGCCTCTCCACTTCCGGATTCACAGTAATACTCTTCCAATCGCGTTGCGTTGGTACCTACAAACATTTGAAGGGAAGCCCATCCATTCATCAGCAAACCCTCCTTGTTTGTGTAGCATGTCGCGAAAGGCTTCAAGCAATGTTATTCACCCCCACTCATCATGGATCCGAAACGGTCAGCGGGAAAACCGGCAAACAAACTAGGCAAGTGATTCTTCATGGCACATTAAATCAACCACAGCCTGCAAGATACTTATTCACTTTAGATTGGGTACCGGATGGATAAGCTGCCAGCTAAATGGGGGGTTTGAATGAGTAAACAAACCAATTGCAGGTTGCAGCCATAATGGTGGACTTTGAGTACAAGTGTTTTAATCCGAATATTATCTTTGGCTCAGATATGCTTTACTGTCACACGGGCTTGGACCCTTAAAAAGCCAAGTTTTGAATAGGGTGGGTTTAAAATGAATTAAAATTTAAATACTTAATTACAAAGATATTTATATAGATTTCTAACCATCCTAAAGACATTTTACCAAATATTTTTCACTGGAGTTAATAAAATATTTTATCTTATCCTTAAAGTCTTGAAATGTTATTATCACCAATAGAAAATATTAGGTAAGTAGTCTAGGATGGTTAGAAATCTTTATAAATATTTTTGAAATTGAGTAGTTTTATTTTAACTGCTACCTCGTATAAGGGGGGTGGGGGGGGGAGTGGGATTCAAATGGAGAGCAATTCTCCCTCCCCCCCCCCTCCAAATTAACATAAGGCTATGATCATTTCGTATCCGGGCACTTTATTTCGGAGATAGCTACGTTAATAGAGCTCGGAAATACAAAACTTTAGTAGCGTTGTGTTGGTTATGGAAAGGACTACCCAAGCAACCAAAAGTCGCATAAAACAGGTACAAAAACGCTTACTCAGCCCCATCATTGATATGAAGTACGTTCTATGCAGCTCAAAATTTAAGTTCTTCTTAATACTTTCAAGTTCCAAATAAGTCTTAATGATCTTCTGTTCAGCTTCCAGTGGCCTCTTAATTCAGCTTCCAAAAAATCGCAAAATGAGCAAAAAAATTTCTTTCTATCTCGTCTGAACCTTTTGCTTTGGTTCATATCACCTTCTCTTGATTATTTACTGTGTTCTGTACCGGTGCCGCCATGATGCCACGCGTCGGATTTCAAACTCGACAAATTGCTCAATTTCTTCTTTCCTACATTTCGTACATATATCGCATCAGAATGGTCACTCAAGTACAAACTACTTACTGAAAAAAAACTTGCCCGGCTTGGGGATCGAACCCCGACCTTCGTGGTGAGAATCGAACACGCTACCACGAGATCACGCCTAGATGTTGTTCTAACTGAAACTAAAACTCGAAGAGGTGATTTGATTTTGAAAGCACGTCAATGCACTTTTTGTGACTTACCAAATCCCGTATTGAGCACTTTTGTGCCCTTTATGTGACTTAAGTCCCGTATAACGTACGCATAGATCACTTTTGCAGCTTTCAAGTTCGTTAATGAGCACATATAGTTCACTAATGGGAATTGGGCAAAACAAGTCACATACAACGTACATATTAATCACTTTTGCAACTTTCAAGTTCATTAATGAGTACATAAAGTTCACTAAAGGGAATTGGGCAGTTGATTCTCTTTGTCAGCCAATATGTAACTTTTGATGCCTTCATTCAAGTAAATATGTGACTTTTGGTTGCTTGGGTATCTTGCCCATTTTTGATAGATTTTTAGGTTTAAGTGTGTTTGAGATATTTACGATGCAAAAAGACATGGTAAAAATAATTTTGCACAAATTTGCTCCTTTTACGCATTTTGCGCCTCAAAAATTCTTCATTGTTGACTTGAAAGCTCATGAACTGTTGATTTTTTCTGATTTTTTTTCGGATCAAATGGTTGAGAAGTATAAGGAGCCACTCTAGGATCCACACGAAGTTCAAACCAACCATTTGAGTGCAACTCTTTATCTTAAATCGGGAAAAAGCATATGGCTATTGGGGATAACTGAATGCAGACTCTTTAAACAATGTAAAATATCCATTTCCGGCAGGCAAAAAGTGTTACCTGACTAGAAGACACCAAGTAAATAACTAATAACGATCAATTCCAAAGATCGCAATCTGTGCGTCCGGTTTTTACGCAATATGACAGATGTGTTCTGATGGACAAAAAAAATTTATGATAAAACCGGATTTTAGTGATCAAATTCCATGACAATCGACGGAGTGCAAATCGTAGGAACCTCTGTTGTACCCTTTCCAGTCGTTCGATTTGTACTGCCTGATGAGGGGTCCAAACTGCCACGGCATATTCTAAAACGCTACGCACCAGAGCACAGAAAATCGCTTTCAGACAATAAATATCTTCAAAGTCTGCAGTGTTCCTACGGATGAAACCAAAAATAGCAAAACCTTTTGCAGTAGTAGCAGCTATGTGTTCCGAGAAGGTTAGTTTGCGATCGAATATAACGCCAAGATCTTTGATCGAATCCACTCGTTCCATTTCCACTGTATCCATTGCATAGTTAAAACGTAACGGTTCTCTCGTTTTACAGAACGTAATGCATCTGCATTTACTAGTATTAGCTACCATTCCATGACACCTGCACCAATTCAGAAGAGTCGAGATGTCTGCTTGAAGTGCTGCACAGTCCATAAGTGATTCGATATTTCTGAATATTTTAAGGTTGTCTGCGTACATTAGTTCTGAGGATTTGAGTATCCAGGCAAGATCGTTCACAAAAATAATGAAGATGAGTGGTCCTAAGTGGCTTCCCTGAGGGACCCGGAGGGAACTTCAAATGGCTGAGACTGGATTCCCCGTAAATTTACAAATGCTCGTCTGTTTGTCAGGTACGAGAGCAGCCACTTTGTAGACCACGATGGGAAGCAGTAGCGTACAATTTTACGGATTGCGATCTCATGAGGAACCTTATCAAATGCTTTGGAGAAGTCAATATAAACGGCGTCCACTTGTTGTTTTTTGCCAACAGCAGTATATAATGTAGCGGAATAGCTCATAAGATTTGAAACCGTAGATCTATTCTTCATAAAACCGTGTTGATATTCTGATAAAATTGGTTTAGCAGCATTATAAAGTCGCTCGTATAGTAGTGTTACAAAAACTTTTGACAGATAACAGAGTATCGAAATGGGTCTATAATTCTCCACTCCATGAATATTTCCCGATTTATGGATTGGGGTTATGGCAGCGGTTTTCCAGATGCTAGGAAAAATACCATCATTTAGAGATCGATTGAATATAATGCGCAGTGGTTCGGCGAGTGTTTCTGCGATCGCTAGTATAAAAGACGGTGGAATACCGTCTGGGCCTGGTCCTTTTGTTGGATCAACAGATTTGAGGGCTGTCAAGACTTCACGGTTGGTTAAAATAGGCTGAGGAAGGTTTATGTCAAAGCTAGGCAATGCTTCGGAATACTCGTTGACGGCCGGTGGGCTATGTGAAGAATATACACTCTTGAAGAATTCAGCAAACAGATTAGCAGATTCACGGGTAGTTTCAGATTACCGACCGTCATGTGAGACTCGCGATAGAAAACTGATGACAGAACGTCGAGATTTTATGAATTTCCAGAATTCTGATGGCCTATTTTTCATTTCCCGTTCCACATTATTTATATATCGTCTGAATACGGTATTACGTAGCGCTGAGTATTCGGCTTCCATTGATACTAGGTCAGCTTTGTTTGCTGCAGTTCTGTTCCGAAAATATCGTTTACGTATTCTGCGCAATCTATTACGAGAAAGGCGAAGCTCTGTGTTCCACCACGGCTGTTTGTATGATTTTCGGGAAGGACGTTTTCTGGGAGTGTGAAGCGCAACTATCCTTAGCAGATGATCGTAGAAAACGGAAACAGCTTCATCAGGGCAGAGATGTTCAATAAGGTGTGTCCAATCTATTGATGCTAGTGTTTCAATTACTGGGACATAATAACATCTTCCAAAATCAAGGTCGTGACGGTAATCGTCGTCAATCAAGACATTATCATCGAAGCAATCAAATATTATAACATGTGGTCTGTGATGGCGATCAGTGGGTAAAATTGAACTAGGTGGATCAACAATGAGAGTTACATCTGGTTTGTTCATAAAAATCAAATCCAGAACTCTACCGTTGACGTTCTCTCGAGAGCACATCTGAGAAAGGCCAGCAGCTAGAGTGGTTTCGATAACAGCCAATTCTTGTTCGGTGGATGCATTTACGGGAAGATATCCATTGGAAGTTTCGTCGAAATTCCACGAAAGATTCGGGAAATTATAGTCACCAGCAACAACTCCAATATCGTTTACAGCTGTGGCTTGCATTATGCCGTCAATGGCGTACAGTGCGTCGCATAGGTAGAATGGTCGGTATTGGGACGGAAATAGACACAGCAAAAATACATATCTCTTTGATTCTGTTTGATTTTTACAACTACTTGCTCTAGGCGTTCGCAATTTTCAATAGGAAAAAGAGTTGCTTCAATGCTTTGCTTCACGGCAATTAGCACACCACCTCCACGTTGCAAATGACTTGTTCGTGAGTTGCGGTCACACCGGTAAATATTGTAATTAACGGATAATTCAGAGTTCTTAATGTCGTCGCGCAGCCATGTTTCTGTCACCATAATAATGTCGTAATCAGAAGTCATCAGTGCAAGTAGGAAATCGTTGGTTTTTGTGCGCATTCCCCCTGCGTTCTGATAAAAAAACGGTATATCGGCGGTTCGTCTGCTGTTGATATGAGTTATGAGTTATTTTGAATGAAGACCAAATAATTTCTAGTATTTGTTTTTTCCTTACAACATGTATGATTCGAAGAATTAATGCAAAAAAGTAAAATTGAGGGGACTGAGAATCTTTTATTTTAAGATTAAATAAGCAAAAAACACATTTTTTTTTCTGCGTGAAACAGTCTGCAAAAATTGACACTACATGCAAAAGGATTCAATAGCACAAAAAAATACCCATGTTAACTTTTTAGAATGTTTTTTTTTTTTTTTAATTTTACTTCATTCCGACCGTCCGTTTATACGTGATGGTGTAACAAGCAAATTGCCTCCAATTTTCTATATAAGATTTTCAATGAATGAGACTTGAATACCTACGCACAAAATAATCTGCACGCTGTGGCTATGTGGAAAAGTACATTTTTATCCAATCGATTTTCACGTAGATGCTACAAAAAGAATATTTAAATGCGTGCCAATAAGATTCATATGTTTTGAGTATTGACATTATATTTGATTTTTTTTTCAATTTTTGTCAATAGTGCAAATTTCATAAAATTTCATCGATACTAATATTTAGGTTGTTTTTCTTTCACTATATTCTATCACTACACACACTACAGTTTGTTTGTTGTAAGAAAAATAATTCTCAATTCCTGGAGATCTTGCCAGCGGGTTGAATTAGAAAATTATATAAAACGTCAAAAAGAAAATATAAATATTGAAAAAAAATTATATCTTAATCATAAAGTATTAAATTACTCCATCCAGATAGTGCCACGAAAGGAAGGTTGATCGTGACCGCACCCTTTTCAGCACCAAAAGCATAAATATATTTTTGCAACCCTCAATGATCAGCAACGTATTGTCATACACCTGATACAATAAAAGAAATTTGTCAATAGATATGTTCCGTGCTTCAAAAAATAATTTAAAATATTTAAAAATTTCAACACATACGCCATCAGCAAAAGCATTCAGGTTCACGGAATAACCACAAAGTAATCAAAACATCATTTTTGTCATTTTTGTCATTATTGTCATTTTTGTCATTTTTGTCATTTTTGTCATTTTTGTCATTTTTGTCATTTTTGTCATTTTTTGTCATTTTTGTCATTTTGTCATTTTTGTCATTTTTGTCATTTTTGTCATTTTTGTCATTTTTGTCATTTTTGTCATTTTTGTCATTTTTGTCATTTTTGTCATTTTTGTCATTTTTGTCATTTTTGTCATTTTTGTCATTTTTGTCATTTTTGTCATTTTTGTCATTTTTGTCATTTTGTCATTTTTGTCATTTTGTCATTTTTGTCATTTTTGTCATTTTTGTCATTTTTGTCATTTTTGTCATTTTTGTCATTTTTGTCATTTTTGTCATTTTTGTCATTTTTGTCATTTTTGTCATTTTTGTCATTTTTGTCATTTTTGTCATTTTTGTCATTTTTGTCATTTTTGTCATTTTTGTCATTTTTGTCATTTTTGTCATTTTTGTCATTTTTGTCATTTTTGTCATTTTTGTCATTTTTGTCATTTTTGTCATTTTTGTCATTTTTGTCATTTTTGTCATTTTTGTCGTTTTTGTCATTTTTGTCATTTTTGTCATTTTTGTCATTTTTGTCATTTTTGTCATTTTTGTCATTTTTGTCATTTTTGTCATTTTTGTCATTTTTGTCATTTTTGTCATTTTTGTCATTTTTGTCATTTTTGTCATTTTTGTCATTTTTGTCATTTTTGTCATTTTTGTCATTTTTGTCATTTTTTTCGATGAATTGCTCTGTCATTCTTTGAACCAAACAGCCGCTCCAAATTTGTTGAAAGGGATAGTTTGTTTCCATGGTTGTGTCACTAGGGCTTTGTGGTGCGGCATAATATCAACCCCTCGTTTTTTTCCGGCCGCGCTTTGTTGAAGCTGTGAGACCAGAAAATATTCATTTTTCACAAGTCATTAGATGCAGACCGATACGACTCCCCCCTTCTCAGGACTAGCGAATCCTTACTCCCGGGTTTCGATCCGTGGAGGAAATAAAAAAAAATATACAAAAGGGGGAAAAATGTTCGCATTCCGGTCCATCATCCCCCAGCCAATCGGAAATCCTCCCTTTTGCTCGCGTTGCTGGTCCAGTCGCAGTCGTTAAGGGCAACTTGTCCCCTTACCGCGGACTTTCAAAGACAGAAACGGAAAAAGAAGAAGGAGGGAGTCGATACAATTTAATTCGTTCGCTTTTTTCTCTCGATTACATCACTTAGCAGCAGCCAGCCAGTGAGGATGTTGGTTGGAGTTATTTCCTCGTTTCTTTGTTCCCGCGCCAAGTTGAAGTTTGCTAATCTAATAAGAAAGTAGAGGGTTGTAAAACGATTTTTCCCTCCCAACGAGCGCCAGAATGCGTCAAACAAGATCCTTCTACGATCAATGATTGGAGAAAAACTTCGCCAGATATGCTTGTTTTTTTTTTGCTTTTTTTCTGCGCTGTCAGTCTCAGAGTGATTTACAACGATGACCGTTTTATGATGCTTGAACGCTGTAGGTTTTTATTCTTGAGCACGATTTATCGATGCGATTGGAATATGCTTACCATTCAATGTTTAAGCTAGATTTGTCACTATTCTGTTCTATCACAAAGTATAGGACACAGAAAATGCCTCAAAATTAGCACATATATGTGAGTAAGTTTTCGTAGAATTGTGAGCTCTTTTGCTTACTTTTAGCAAATGCAAGTGATTATTTCAGTTTATAAAGGTGAACAAAGAAAATAAAATGAGGAAAAACGTGGATTAGAAAAATTTCGATAGTCTAGATTTTAGGATACCAGGCATACTACGCTGAAATCCCTTTATCGACTACAAAGTTATGGGGCTTGGAGCAAGTTCACTGTGCTACAAAATGTGCTACAAGTGTCAAAATTTCTACCACTTTTTCCCAATACGAGTGAACTTGCTCTTATGGGTTTAAAACCTCAAAATATTATGTTTTTCCTTGTAGATATTACCAAAGTTTGAAGTACTTTAATTTTTTAACCGAATCATTGAGTACTAAAATGTTGAAAGCTCGAAGAGTTGGGTTCAAATTGAAAATAGTATATTTGAACAATTACATGATTCAGCACCAACTCATTGGTCATATAGAAATAGATAAATCACATCACGGAAATTCTTCTCTCAGACACCAAAACGATTTCAATCACAATGAAGACGACCATGATGAAGTTGTTATTTATCAGTATGAATATTTTTCCTTCTTAGACGAAGCGTAGCCAAGAAGCTCTAATATCTCTTCTGCTATAGGAGAAAATGAATAGAAAGGAAAGAAATTACGAACAGCGTGGAAAAGCGAAGAAAGGCTCTCTAGCCATTAGGATGATTTTCCACAACGAAAATTATTCAACTCAGGCGATAGGCACGTGGACTGGAAAAAAAAACCGCTCATAATAAGGGCTTTGCAGTAAGTTCAGCGATATGGAAAATCTCTCCCCAACAAAGCATAATGATTTTGGATATTTTCGTAATGAAATTGATTTAATTATATTAGGGATTACGGAAATTGAAATTGGGGAAACCGGTTTCTATCTGCTGGAAACTAGGCGAGACGCCATCGAAGGGAATCCAGTCTGTCCCATTGAGAGCAGCTCGGTTTCTAAGCTGAAGCCAGACGTTTCCCGTGGAGGACGACAGGGAAGAATGAAACGTAGAAATATGTTTTCCTCCCACTACTCGATGAATCCGAACAGCCACGTGGGATAATGAAGAATGTTTTTTCACGTTTTTGGAGCGATCAGATTTCTGATGGAAATTTTATGCTGCGGTAATGAGGTTATCTCATTTTTCTCTTATACGCAATCCCAGGGCTGATTGTGTTCGGTATTGAAATAAAGTATTTAATTCCATTACACGATACTTTTACATGGAATGTTTAGGCAAGTAAATTTTATCTGTCGGTCATTGTAGCTAAAACATGAAAAAATCACGAAAACAACTCAAACTGAAAATAAACAAAGAATGTAAAAAATGACAAAAAAATGACAAAAATGACATATGCAATAAAAAAATTATCAAAATGCCAAAAATGACAAAAATGACAAAAATGAAAAAAATGACAAAAATGACAAAAATGACAAAAATGACAAAAATGACAAAAATGACAAAAATGACAAAAATGACAAAAATGACAAAAATGACAAAAATGACAAAAATGACAAAAATGACAAAAATGACAAAAATGACAAAAATGACAAAAATGACAAAAATGACAAAAATGACAAAAATGACAAAAATGACAAAAATGACAAAAATGACAAAAATGACAAAAATGACAAAAATGACAAAAATGACAAAAATGACAAAAATGACAAAAATGACAAAAATGACAAAAATGACAAAAATGACAAAAATGACAAAAATGACAAAAATGACAAAAATGACAAAAATGACAAAAATGACAAAAATGACAAAAATGACAAAAGTGACAAAAGTGACAAAAATGACAAAAATTACAAAAATTACAAAAATTACAAAAATCACATCAATTACAAGAATAACAAAAATTACAAAAATTAAAAAAATTACAAAAATGACAAAAATGACAAAAATTACAAAAATGACAAAAATTACAAAAATTAGAAATTACAAAAATTACAAAAATAACAAAAATTACAAAAATTACAAAAATTACAAAAATTACAAAAATTACAAAAATTACAAAAATTACAAAAATTACAAAAATTACAAAAATTACAAAAATTACAAAAATTACAAAAATAACAAAAATAACAAAAATTACAAAAATGTACAAAAATGACAAAAATTACAAAAATAAAAAAAATGACAAAAATGACAAAAATTACAAAAATGACAAAAATTACAAAAATTACAAAAATTACAAAAATTACAAAAATTACAAAAATTACAAAAATTACAAAAATGACAAAAATAACAAAAATCACAAAAATTACAAAAACAACAAAAATTACAAAAATGACAAAAATTACAAAAATCACAAAAATTAAAAAATTAACAAAAATTACAAAAATTACAGAAATGATAAAATTACAAAAATGACAAAAACTACAAAAATTACAACAATTACAAGAATAACAAAAATTACAAAAATTAAAAAAATGACAAAAATGACAAAAATTAAAAAAATTACAAAAATTACAAAAATTACAAAAATTAAAAATTTCAAAAATTACAAAAATTACAAAAATTACAAAAATGACAAAAATGACAAAAATGACAAAAATGACAAAAATGACAAAAATGACAAAAATGACAAAAATGACAAAAATGACAAAAATGACAAAAATGACAAAAATGACAAAAATGACAAGAATGACAAAAATGACAAAAATGACAAAAATGACAAAAATGACAAAAATGACAAAAATGACAAAAATGACAAAAATGACAAAAATGACAAAAATGACAAAAATGACAAAAATGACAAAAATTACAAAAATTACAAAAATGAAGCTTTTTCAAAAACGATTTTCTTTCCTCGATTTTATTTCTGATTCTAACAAATTCAAATGCTAGACAGAAATTTGAGCTTGATAAAAATGAATATTTCCTCACCAGAGTACTTTAATTAGGGTGGTTACCATATCCCGCAATGCTTAAAAGAGTACAGTGAAAAAAATGTCCAAAAGTGTAATGAAAAATTTAGTGAATCAAAATAAAACAGGGTTTTTAAATTCATTCAAATGCTGTCTTTTTTTTTTGTTTCGATTATAGTCGTTTTACCATCTTTATGGCATTCGCGACTTTATCAACGGTGCAGTTGGCGGATCGTTATTGAAAAACTTATCCGGTACAACTGTGTTCGATATTTGCTCTTGGGCTCGAACTCGCGGACATTCAAATGCTGTCAATTTGTTGGGAGTAATAGTTAAGATAAAGCATTGAATGTTGCATGTTTTTCAAAGTTAAAGAAGATAAAGCCCGGTCTGGCCCGATTGCCCAGATGATTGGAGGAAAAGCCAAAACGATTTTGGAAATATGTCAACTCGAAGCGTAAGTCCAACTTGATACCAAAAAATGTTTCTTACTAAAACAAAAAAGCAGAATCTTTGGAAGATGCATCCGAGCTCTTTGCCGAATATTTTCACAGCGTGTATCTTTTGAATAACGCAGAAATAAGACAAGAACGCCAATTACTGGTCGAAATCTTACCGAGTTCACCATAGCGGTATCTGATATACGACGAAAGATTTTAACGCTCGACGAATCGAGAAGTTGTGGCCCAGATGGAATACCAAACTCATTCTTAAAAAATAAGTGGAATTGAAGAGCCCTTACAACCGATACACAAGAACGGTTCCAGGCTCATCGTAGAAAACTATCGTGATGTTGCAATTCTCTCTGCAATACCCAAACTTTTTGAGAATATCGTATTCGATAAGATTTACCCGTGGATTGAAACGAAGACTTCGGACGTTCAACATGGTTTTCTCAAGAAACGCTCAACCGTAACGAACCTAACGGAGTTTGTATCGAGAACCTCAGAGTGGATGATGCAAGGTTTTCAAGTCAACGCAATATACACTGACATGTCCAAAGCCTTTGACGTAATCAATATAAACGCTCTACTGTCGGTATTATGCAAGAATGGAATAACCGGATCCTGTCTCCAATGGATTAGTTCGTACCTGATCGAAAGAACGCAATACGTCAAACTGGAGAACGTGAGATCTAGTACTTTCTCGGTCAACAGTGGTGTTCCACAAGGAAGTCACTTGGGACCCCTTCTTTTCATCACTGTTATGAACGAATTTCCTGAAGTGCTGACTTATGTGCTCGTGCTGGTTTAATCCGATGATTTAACAATGTTTTTGCCTATTCGTCACCCGAAGGACTGCGTGACTCTGTAAAACGCCTTACACAGGTTCACAGAGTGTTGCAGTAGATTCAGCCTTAAGATCAATTCCTCGAAATGCAACGTGATTACATTTTCTCGGTAAATAAGCAATATCACTTATGAATGCCGCTTAGAAAACCATTTCATCATTGCTCGGCAAAGCTCAGTGAAAGACTTAGGAGTGGAGTTGGACGTGGAGTTAACTTTTTCAAAACACATCAAAAAAGTTGTAGCTAAGGCAAATTCTATGTTCGGAATGGTTAGTAGAATCTGTCACGAGCTGGATAATCCCTACACGATTGTCTCTATCTACACTGGATTAGTTAGGACCGTCATTGAATATGCCGGCATTGTGTGGCGACCGGACCGTACTACAACATACACAACAACAGACTAGAGAGAGTTCAGAAGAAGTTTTTGAAATACGCTTTGAGAAACCTTGGGTGGCAAGCAGAAATGCCGGAGTATCGAGTCTTGTGCATGCTGGTAGGTTTGGACACGCTGGAAACCCGAAGAAATTCGATCGACGCACTGTTTCTAAATGATCTAATCTGTGGAAGATATTATTCGCCTTATTCATTATCTTGTATATCTCCGTACGAAGGCCGCAGCAGTTTACGAAGCGTAAGGCCGTTTCAACTAGCTTATCGCATCCAGAGTTACGCCAGAAAAGAACGAATGCACCGAATGATGGCATTTTACAATGCAAACGTCGATATTATTCAACTAAGCATGACCAGATAACAAATCAAAAGTAAAATTGTACAGTGCTCTTTTACAAATTAACAATTACTGTAGTTATTAAGTGTCATTTACACTATAGAATAAGATAAAGGGCTGAAGCCTAGGATCTAATCAATAAACTAAAACTAAACTAAATGCGACCGGATTTATCCAAAATCTATGCAAAATCCGAACCATACTAACATTTTGAACCTTATGTATGATTTTTTGAGCTTGTTTCATCGAGTTACACGTGCAAAATATTTTAAGAATTTTAAAATTTGAAGTGTGTACCACTGATGTGACTCAATTCACTTTTTCTCTTAAATTTTTAAAAAAGCCTAGATTTTGGTCAGATTTGCCCAGATATCGCCAGTTTTTTCAAATTGAAAATTTTATGATCCAATGCCCGGATTATGCAAGTTTTTTGGGGAAAGAAGCTCAAATTTGCACGGCCGAATACGCTTAGAAAATGTTCTGGAGAGCTTAGGTATGAATTATACGATAGTTTTAAATTTTCTCAAACTTTTGTTTTCCGAGTAATGAAAAGAGAAAAGTCAGGGACTGAATATTCCTATTTGGATTATTCGAGAGAAAAGGAAGTATTTGATGTTATGCTGACACACCACACTTAACCCGATAAAATACTTGATTTCAAAAAGAGATTTCTAGTACGTATGTTTCCTTTGAACAAATAATATATTACGTTTGTGCGCTAGGAAGGATTTGAGTATATACAGTTGCGTTCAAAAAAGAATGAAATCGCGTGAAGCTGCACTCTCACTTCCATCTTTCACAAGCTGCCATTTCTTTCTTTTTATTTATTTATATTTTTTTAGGAAATTTCAACACAATCTAGTTCAACTATCCAACTAACGCGTTACTTAATTTGAAGTCTTTACAATAACTGGAATCAAAGATACTGCTATTTTCGTAAAAAAGGGAATTTTGGAGTTGCTTCACAAGTTTTTTTGTATTTTTTCCAATTTGCATTAAAAAATCTTGAAATTTGATCCAAAGTTGTAAAAATGTTTTATCAAGTACCAGGCAAAGTTTCGTCAAAATCGATTAGCGCGATAAAAAAATTGTGCCGGGTAGAAAATTAGGTTCATCATCGCCCAACAGACGATTTCGTTATATTTTAGACGAATAATTGTATGGAAAATATCTTAATCAATGTTTTCTTGGTTTTTTCTTTTACAAAGTCTAAATTTATCTCAAAGTATGTTGTATATTGATAAAAATTTCATTCATGCTTTGTTTAGGAATAGAAAATGTTCAACAGAGTTCAAAATAAGAAGAACAGAGTTTCAGCAACGACCTGCTTAATATACTGATCAACAAATTTGATACACAATTAAAGCAAGTATGATATTCGCTCTTGTGTTTAAATAACTGTTCTGTTGGAACCATTTTTTTAATACAAAGCAGAAATGATGCTCCTATCAATTTACAAGATTCTTTATGATAAATTTTGATTTTGTGAAAGAAAAAGCCAAGAAAATATTGATTACGATGTTTTCCATACAAACAAGGTTGCCGAAGAAAATTCTTTGTTTTTGAGAAAAAAATTCTGACTTTCTTAATTTTACCCAAAAATTCTGTGAAGGTTTTCTGTGATGATATTTTGATATTGTGTCTTTTTTACATTTTAGTTGTGAAAAATCAATAAACATAAACAATTTTATCATAATTTTCTAATTCAAAGTCAGAAAACAATATTTTAAACTATCCAAAGAAAAAAATAATTTTGGAAATCCATTCCAAATTCAAAAAATCTGTGAAATCAGTGAATATTTTCAAATTCTGTTTTCTGTGACACAGATTCTGTGATGAAAATTTGCTCAAAATTCTGTGAAATTACAGATTTTTCTGTGATTTCGGCAACCTTGCAAACAAACATCCGCCCAAAAATGAATGAAATCGTCCGTTGGGTGATAATGAATCTCAGTAGCTTTTTTATAACTGTTCGGGGTTTATTGCATACTCAAAGGCGCTTACTGTAAATAACGTTTTAAAAATGCCTTCATAAATACGATATATTTGGGTAAGGTAATGGAGTTTTTGTTTGTTGAATTTCTTTTGTATTTCTTATTTAAGATATGGTAAACACACATCATATACTGAAACAAACAAGTTCATTTTCTGAATCAATGGCTCTCATAAAAAAGAATACATTTCATAAAAATTCACAAAAAGAAGAGTACACCCATTTCTCGATCGATAAAGAGAACATGTACTCTTAAAAGAGTACGTATGGTAACCCTAACTAAAATTCTTCCATTTCAAAGTGCATGTAAGCTTCATTCACTCAACGTCAAGCTTGGAGACTTCTGTCGAGAGTTACGAAAATGTCGATCATTCACCAAAGACAGCTGACAGTTTTGGGTCCCCTTTCCGGTTCCAGAGAAATATTTACGAAGTAGCAAGTTACCAATGCATGGAGCGTATCAAGGGTTTCTGACAGTTTTTATTCTTATTAATTTATACACCTATTTGTAGTGGTACCTAGTGGTGTTATGGTCATGCATCATTTTGCTTTTGAGTTCGAGTCTTTATGCCAGTAGTGCTTTTCCAATCATATCATCTTTGATACAACACACTTTTCAGCGTATTTGCGGCATAGAGATTTGCTAAATGGGCATCGGATTTGTGCAACCTCTTCTATGGGTATAATGTTGTCAGCACTAAAAACTGATTTTTTTTTTTCTTTACAACCAAAACTTCATTGGCAAGATTTAAAGATTTATGTTTTTGATTTTTTTTTACAAAGCAACAACAAACAAACTTCATTGGCAAGATTTAAAGATTTATGTTTTTGATTTTTTTTACAAAGCAACTCATAATATTTTTAAGACGCTACTCTGGATGAAACACAATAAAACGCACCCTTATTACCTTCGCCGAAGACTGTTCAAGCACGCAGCTGGAAACCATTCGTTTACAAAACAATTAGTGCTGTCAGTATCAATTTATCTGGAACATGAAAACTTAATTCCGCTAAGACGGTTTCACCGGGGCGCCCCGGATAATGTCGTAGTAAATCCAACTCTTATTTGCCCACCACCCACCATACTCACCACATAGTGAGACTCACCGCAGCTTCATTCATCCTTCCGGGTGAGGAAGGAGGTGGGTTGGATTTTCAAAATTGCGGAAATGGAAGAAGAGTATCACAGCAGCTTATACGCCTGGAGTTGAAACAACATCCAGCCTAGCTGAAGCAGCTGATGATGATGATGCTGATGCAAGAGTCTAGGCTAGGCTGAAACCATTCGCCTCGAGCGAGATTCGACTGACAGATTTTGGCGGGAAAACATGCCACAGGCGTACAAATATTGCCTACGCGAAGGAGGGATAAACATTGCGCCGCTGCTCTTCGGATGGAGTCATGCGATGCCATGTCTTGGAATGTGCTTTTCCAGTCAGCATCTCGAAGCAGCGAGAGGAAAAATTGTGAAACCGAAGGAAGTCTGCCTGATGGGTGGCTGGCTGGCTGGCTGCTGTTGGTGATGCAAAGGAAATGAAAGAAAACCATTTCCCGCCCTTTTTTCCTTCTTGTACAACGATTCAGCATTAGAGCGTTGCGCTTTTCCTATCGTGTTATGTCGTGGCGAGGCAGCAGAAAGATGATAAGAATGGAATGGAGGGTATGCTGACATTTGGGCTTTTCCTCCAGCTTCTGTCAGATGAGAAGATGCTGAGAGAGATGTGTAAGAACAATTTTCGTTTCAGATTTCTGGATATTATCATCTGGACGGAACTAGAAGTGGAAATGAAGTTGACAAGTGATTTTAATATAAGTTTCCTTTTTAATGAGAAAATTCCTTGAAAAAAACATTTAAATAAAATTTCCTGATTTCCTTAACCTGAACTAATTTATTTATTTATTTATTTGATCCTAGGCTTCAGCCTTTAATCTTTACTAGTTTAAACTAAATATTAAGAAAACGCTAACTTAAATCTACTTTTAGTTGACTCAACTAATAGTTGATTGTAACCGACAGGCTGCGTTAAAGTTAATAAATTACAAAATTACAAATTACAAAATAAAATTGTTTTGGCGTGTCTTTATGTCTCATCCATTTATCAAAATTCCACGAATACAAAATTATTATTAGCTCACATTAAAAAGTTATCGATAAATGAACCGGCACAATGATGTTTGTCACCATGGAACATAAAAGTATAAAAACGAGATTCTCCCCTACTCGTAAGTTTTTTTCATGCAACCCCAGCATGTGGATAAAATATTCGGAAACCGGGTGGTTTTTTTCTGTCTCAACCAGACAACAGAGCAAGACACCCGATAACCATTATTTCGATATTTTCCATTCTTTTGTAGCTTTACTTCCGCCAGATTCGATGCGCAATTGTTTATTATTCATAAATTTATATTCATAACGATACTTATAGTATGACTGTATATCGCTCGATGGTACTGACTACTGACTGGCTCTGCCATTTATGATGTGACGACGACTTTGTGAGCTGGAAGAAATTCACTTTGGGAGCGCAATTTCACCCTTCCATTGTTGTTTCGGGAGGATGTTAGTAAACGGAAAATGAAGCATTTGATAACTAAAAAAAATTGGAAAAGAATTCGCCAACACTATGTTTCTCAATGTTTTAAAAAAGAGGTGTAGAATCTCTTCTACAGAATATTTATCAAAACTTCGAATCATCAATTGGAATAAAATATGAAGGATTCCCTTAGGAACTTATTGACTTCATTCAATCATCGAAAGAGTTAGTTTTTAATTGAAACATCATGATATTTTGATAATATTTTACCTAAGATGATTTCATAATCCTGCAATAATTGCTAATTAGTCCCCTTACTTTCCAACCCGGGGCCACAAGCCCCATACGAAGCGGAAGTTCACGATATCGATCCAGTAACGAACGAGGTACTTGTGGCCATCGCTAAGAAAAGCTAAGCCCCAGGCCCGGTCGGAATGCTTAATTCAGTGGTGAAGATGGCAGTACAGACCATTACAGATACTTTCAGGGTGGTGTTACAAAAGTGTCTCGACGATGGATCCTTCCCCAACCTGTGTAAACTACGAAGCCTGTGTTACTACCGAAACCGAGAAAACCCCCAGGGCATCCGTCATCGTACAGACCTATTTGTCTGTTGGATACTCTTGGTTAACTACTACAGAGAATCATCTTCAACAGACTTACTATCTGCGCAGAAGATGAAAGAGGAAAGTGGATCATATAGTTCGATTTTCGGATAGGGAGATCCGTAGTGGACGCCATCTTAATGATAACGAAGTACGCGAAACGCGCATATCAAAAGAAAAGGACAGGCGTTCGTCATTGTGCCATTGCGACGATCGACGTTGAAAATGCCTTCAACAACGCTAGCTGGAAAGCTATTGCCAAAGTGCTTCACAGGATACGTGTTCTCAATACCCTCTGCATGATAATAGCAAGTTTTTTTGGAAATCGCATCTTGACCGAAACCGGGTTACAATCTACTGCCCTAACAGCGGGTGTACCACAGGGTTCTAAATAGGACCTGTGTTTTGGATTACCATGTATAATGAGGAGTTAATGCTGAAACTACCAGCAGTCGACCAGATAATTGGATTTGAAAACAATATGGTGCTCATGATCACCGGCGAAACAGAGGTAGAAGACCTTGCAATGGTGTCTGTAGAAAGGGTTGGCATCTGGATGGAAGGAGTCAAGCTTCAGATAGCCCACCATAAAGCCGAAATACTACTCGTTACCAACAAAAGAGTTGTGTCGCACATGAACATTACTGTTGGAGGACACACCATATCTTCGAAACAGCAACTGAAGTACCTCGAAGTAATGGTGGACAGCCGCTTATGTTTCGGTGCACATGTCGAATATTGATGTGCACTATGCGTCGAAGGTCATCGACCCACTAGCCTGGATAATGTCGAACTGCCATGGTTCGACATTACCAATAAGAAACGCTCCTTGCAAGCGTGACAATATCGAAAATAAAATACGAAGCAGCGGGCTGGAGTTCTGCCCTAGAAGTGGAGCGCATCAGATCCAAATTACGGGTACACACCGGCTTACAGCTATGTGAGTTTGCTAGGCACACAGGACCATCTCAACACATGCAGCTTTTGTCATCGCGGACACGATTGCCATCGACATCACTCTGGCGAAGGATGAAGAATTTTACGTAACGAGAGTTGTTTGAGGAGTGCGCAAAGCTCAACGAGCAGCATCTGTGCTCAAGTGACAGGAGCAATGGGACGCATCGAGCAACGCAAGACGGACGCATAGGCTAATCCAGCGGCTTTCATACTGGGTTAATCAGAAGTATGGAAAAGTCAACTTTTACCTGACGCAGTTCCTTTCGGGTCATGGGTGCAATACCTTCATCTGTTTAAGCTTATCTGCTGACCATATTGCCCGGAAAGCGTAGATACGAAGGAATCGGCAAAACATGCTATATTTTCTACCCAAGGTTCATGTCGAGGCGTAGGCAACTTTTAACCAGAGTTGATGAATTCGCCAATCACGATTGACTGGACCAGATATTTTCCCTCAACACATGGCTTCGCACTCAACATGACGGATAAAGCACGACAATAGTCAACTTTTCTCAGACTTGTGACTGTTGAATCTCTACAATTGGTCAGCCACATTGTGTAGCCGATAGTTGCGAGAGCGACACGCTCTCGGGCGATTGGCCTATCCGAGTCGGTTATCTCCTTCCATCTTAGTCTATACACGCAAACACACACGACGGCTAAGCTGTCGTGTCATGTCGTGAGCTGTCGTCTCCAGAGGTATGGCATCCCTATCCTTTGTCATTGTGTTTGACAACCATCAGAATTACGGGCCCACGATTTTTCGAGCCCATAACAAACCTGACATTTTGCTGTCAAGGAACCGGACTAAATGTCAAATCCTTGAGAATTATGAGTGATGGCACACTAACACAACAATCATTCTGGTTCCTCATTGGTTGAAATTTTGACTTTTTCAACTCCGTACTGATTTGAGACGAAAACACCAAACACGTTTCTCCCGATCGATAGAAAAGAAGAAAAAAGATTCTTGTTCGCAAGAAGAACCAGCTTGCAGTGTCCGGCATTAAAGCGCTAATCGCTAATTTGTCTGCTCCGTTATTGTTAAATAATTATCTTTTTCATTTATTTCTTCACCAAATTTTTGTACTAGCAGATAAACAAACTTCACCACAAGTAATCAGTCAAGGAAGAATGCTGATTCATGCTTTTGAGAAGTGTCTGGCGTTAAATTGCTAATCGCTAATTAGTCCGCTACTTTTTTGATGACAAATTTATTTTCTTACGGGATTTCTGTTGAAATAACGGATAAACAAACTCCACTACACGCTCTTTTATTTTAACTCAAAATTAAGTAGTTTTGGTTCAAAACAGCACTTCAGTGGCCGCACTCAACTTTGAGTTCGACTGGGCAATCGCAAAACTAAGTTCTGATAGGCATACTCAATACTAAATTCGGCAGCCTAACTCGGATTTATCCCTTTTTTCGGGGGTAGCTTATTTTCAGGGAATTAAAGGATGATTAAAATTTGTTGTACCCGGATGTTGCTGTTCCGGTACATTGCATTGCAATAACAGAGCGGTGGAAAGTTTTGACACTCCCGGTCAAAGAAAACTTCCGGATGTTACTTCCTACGGGAAGTAAACAACATCCGGAAGTTTCCGGACATTCCAAGCCGCTCTCCGTATGATGATGACAATGACGGACAGAATTTTACGCTGACACGGTGAACATGCATTCCTTCATAGTCTTCCGGTAATTGTTCCGGAACGACAAAATTTTGCGACGTGTTCGTTGGTTGCTGTTCCGGTTCGGACTGAACTCGCTAAGTGTTTTCAGTCCAACAAAGAGAGTTCACTTTTTAGTTCATAAGGTCGAACTCAGCTTTGATCCATCGCGAGGAGGAAAAAGGGTACTTAACTTTAAGTTCATAGAATCGAACTATGTTTTTAACCTCGGTCATACTTAATTTTGAGTTAAAAAAAAAGAGCGTGTAGGTGCTATTATTCAAGCAGGAATGCGATAAATGTTATTTCTATAAATTGGTGTAGTTTCTTGAGCCGTAAGTTCTCCAAAAATAAATATACAAACAAAAATGTAGCGGATTAACTAGCGAATAGCGTTTTAATGCCGACCTCTGCCAGCTTGCCATCCCCCTGGTCGTCTCGTCAGTCTACACCGAAAGAATTCTTCACATGAACGCTACGTGAAAATGTACATGGATTTTTGCCACCATGAAAATCACGTGAAACCTACGTGAATTTCAGGTAGCAAACAAAGCTAGCCCAGCAAGCAGAATTCACGTAAGTCTCATATGAGTGGTATGTGGAAACAACGTAGGACGAATGTGAAAAGGAATGCGTTCTGCTACATGAGATTCACGTAGATTTTATTGAAATATAAACGTAGTTGGTCTTTCGGATCTTATAAATAAAAAATGTTATGATTTTGCAGGAAATTTTTTTTTTTTTATTTTTTTTTTTTTTTTTTTTTTTTTTTTTTTTTTTTTTGTAGCGGCCCACCACACTCCCCCACACCAAAAGGCTCAATTGAGCCCCCTGGTAATGGACGCTACTGTTCTCAGCATGTCTGGCAGCAATGAATAATAAAAGTTAACGCGAGCAAATTTTAATCATGCTGAGAACACAAAATTGTTTAATGTCGTGCGAGGAAATGTATTATTTAACTAAATTGACAACAATATGAATCTCAATGGAAAATAATTTCCTTTGAAGAGATTCATTATACTATATTTACTATTACACTAATTATATTTACTAATTTTATCAAGTTATGTTCAATAATTTAATAAGATAAAAATACAAACTACAATTTTTTAAAGAATAATAATATTAGAAATTAACGCTACAAATATGCAAAAGGTAAGCAAAACAAAGACTGGTTGATGATCGACTGTTTTAATGGTTCAATTTTTCTTTCAAAAGCTGTATCACTTTGGTTTTGAACATGGAACGATTGGTTATGTTTTTAATATCAGTTGGTAAGGTGTTGTATTTAGTAGGTCCAATAAACGAAATTCTTTTTTGCCCTAATGATGTTGTGGATCGGCTTCGTTGCAAGAAATCTGACTGGCGAGTGTTATGAGTTCGCAACCCCGTAGTAAAATGGAGGTTTTGAATATTTTCAGTTGAGTGTAGATTATCATAGATATATATAACAGTTTGCAAATCACAGAGTTCAGATATTGGAAGAACGTTATGCGTTCTTAAAGAGTATAGCTGAAAGGTAGGGAATAACAAAGGGAGTTTTAAGATGTTTTTCAAGCATCTATTCTGGAGCGTTTGAAGTTTCTGTAAGTGAGACAAAGAAGCTCTTCCCCATATCATAACAAGGTAGTTCAAATGAGAGTGAATAAACGCAAAATAAAATTTAAAGAGAACATGTTGGGGAACAAAATTTCTCAGTTTCCAAAGAACACCGCAAAGAGGAGTAATTTTTTTTTCCAGGTGTTCAATTTGACGATTCCATGAAAGAGTTTCATCTAAGTAAATTCCTAAGTATTTGAAACAACTAACTCTCTCAATCGTATTACCATTCATAGCTGGGTCATTAGTACGAGGCAGTTTTTTATGTGAAGAACGAAACAACATGTATTTGGTTTTTGTATAATTAAGTGAAAGTAGGTTTGAATTGAAATATTTTGAAAGCAGTTTTAGGTCGTCTTCAATGTGCTGAATTATAATATCAGGTGAAGTTTCTGAATAAAAAATTGCTGTATCATCGGCAAATAAACGTGCTGTGCCTTTAAGTTGAAGGTTACATAAATCATTTACATATAAGAGGAAAAGTAATGGCCCGATATTACTCCCTTGAGTTTTAGTTTTTAGTTAGATTTTAGTTTTCTTATTCACGATGCACTTTTTATTTCCAATTGAAACTTTGTACACTTTTTTCTTCACATACCTAACACATAATATCGCATCGAAGACGGCATTTTGGGTTGCCTCCATAGTAATTGCCTGGTCGTCCTAGCTGCCCCAATTCCGAATTCTGTTAAAATAACAAAAAATATAAATAACGAATACACAAAAAAAATTTAACTACTTACGAAAAATCGGCTTCTCCATCACCCAGAATTTGTCTTTCTGATAGCACCAACTGTTGGATCCGCCCAAAATTGAGAGGTGTATTCTGTCATATAGATTTTATGTGAATAAGTTACGTGAACGTCACGTAGAATGTACCAAATACCTTTGTACTTGGCGGATCACTGGATTTTCACGTATATCAAATGTGCCTTCGTTTTGACAGCAAACAGCCATATGAATTTCACGTACGGATCAAGTGAATTTGTATTAGCTTCTAAGTGATTCACGTAAGTCGAGCAAAAGTTCACGTAGAGAGCGCCTACGTGAAAATCCAGGTGAATTTAAAGTTTTTATTTCGGCTGAGTGTACGTACGAGCTTGAGCTTGAGCGAGGATGGGTTCGTATCTCCCATTTAGCCAGCATAGAGCGAACCTCAAGTTACACAATGGCGCATCCTGCCAGAAGAAAATAAAAGCGGCTGAACGGGAGGTGCGCGTTTTTTTGAAAGCTGTTTTTAAAGTGTTTGTAGTGGAAAACATAATTTATAAAATCTTATATCTAAAAATGGAGGCGTTTTCTTTGTAACACCATCACGTATGAATGGTCGGTCGAAATGAAGTGAAATATGGTATCCGAGGGTTTTTGGGTCAGAGATGGTTTGTACACCCATAGAAGAGGTTGCAAAAATCCAATGCCTATTTAGCAAATCTCTGTGCCGATAATGCGCTGAAATGTGCACTGTGCCGAAGATGATATGTTTGAAAACCCGTAACTGGCATAAGGACTCGGCTCCCAACCAATAAGATGCATGACCACTACATTGAAGCGAAACAAGAAAAACATTTTATGGGATTTCCTTCCTATTGGATAATTCATCCCAGAAACAAGAAAATAAAAATATAAAATACAGCGCCCGTAGGGAGAGTCGAACTCAAATCACCAACTAGATCGTCTTGCCAGTCCGTCATCCTAACCAGTGTACTATTTGAGCTCCATACAGGACGAGGGATATTTGTCATAGGCTTTCTGCCGCCGAACAATCACAAAAAAAACGCACGACGGTGGCTTCCCGGCGTTTGGCCGCCTTTCAAGGTAGTCCTTTGTCTTGCGATGGTAACGGGAAAGGGAACGGGAGTGAAGGCAAAGGGAAACCCATTGAATGAGAACTGTGCTTTGCTTACTGCCTGCTATTACATACACACGCTACATAAACACAGCTGCTAAAGCCGGGCAGCTTTGCCGGTGAATTGAAGGAATGTTATTGTTGTTGCTTTTGCTACATACAAACGCACAGCTTAGCCGTGGTTGTTTGCCGGTTGATTGAATTGAAGCAATGTTTTTTTTGTTGCTTTTACTGCATACACACGCACAGCTTGGCCGTGGTTGTTTGCCGGTGAATTGAAGGGATTGAATTAGAAGGATGTTTTCGTTGTTGCTTTTGCTACATTCACACGCACAGTGCTCGGTTCGCTGGCTGCCTGGTGTTGGCCGGTATTTGTTTCCATCCTTCTTCGTCTTATGATGCGATAGGGAGGGACGTGAAATCGTTTTTATTTTGTTTCTTTCAGACATACGCAATTCGGTTGACTTGGGAGGTTAATGCCGGTGGGAGCAAATCGAATCAGCACCGGTCGCGTTATTTTCTTGTACCAATGATGCTATGTAATTGACTACACGCCATTGGCACAGAGGCTGAATTTTGGGTGTATAATAGTTTCAAGAATCTCACTTTTTATTGAAGGTGGTCCCAATACAAATTCAACTTTAAATGGGACACAAGCCATACAATTTGGTTACGTTTTCTATAAAAATCGATTCGCGAGCACGATGAAGTTAAGGACGTGTAGATGAAATTGAAGATTTATTACAATTTATACATTATTCAGAAGGTAAAACGAAGTTTACCGGGTCAGCTAGTGTTCTATAAAATGTGTACCAAATCCTGTGACTGATTCGGTGAGTTAATCATGCAGAATAGAATTTGGGAGAAAATGGCGTAAAAAATTTAACGCATAGCTTATTTAAAGCGTTTATTTGCTATTCCTGGAGAGTGGAACCTAATCTGAGCAGCTGGCAAATAAAGTGCTAGGATGGGTCCTTTTTTTAAGCTGTTGATTCGAACAACTAAGAAACATCCGTTGGAAGTGAAATTTTTTAGGTTGTTTTCCTCTTCCCGTTCCGTTGAACAAAATCATTATAAAAACGATTCTTTCTTTTTTTCTGGTCAGAGCCAAGTAATATGCGAGTACATTAGATTTCACACATATTCAAAAGATGTTTATTGATTGAGAAACTGAGCGATTATTACCACACCACCCTCTCGCTCGTTTTTCGTTCTCTAATCCCCTTTGACTGCCAAACGAATTGGCTTTTGAGTTCGCACTTCGCACATTAAGCCGTTCGCTGGTGTTTCCTCTCATTGCTGTAAGCTTCGCTAAATTCATCGTAAGCTAACCTTTCGATGCTTCGCGATTTAAGCTCTTGATATAAGTAGTCATTGCAAACTTGCTTTGATTGTTTCTCGTAATCGGTTCGTTTGAATTTAACGTGGTGAAATCGTTCTGCTAAAATATCAATATGAGTATTTATAGAGATGCGCGATTGCATAAAGTCTGTTAAAAATGAGTACATATTGGGGGAGTAAGAATAATTTAATCTTTTATGCTATGTTTTTTGTTATTCTGAATAACGAAAATTTTTGATAAGGTACATCAGGGTGAGTGAAGACATTAGTTTTTCTGATAACGAATAAAAGAAATTTTAAACGTAAAAGCATATTGCCTATAAAAGTTTTAAACAACTAAAAAAAACCTTAAAGTTTTGTAATTTTTGGTGAAGTTTATGATCGTTAAATGAGATTGAACATTCTGTCGATTCTTAAAAAAAATGAAAAGGGGTTTAAAAAAAGCAAAAATTAATACTAGTACTTGGCTATTGTATGTGAGATCAAATGTTCTATTATAAAAATCAAAATTTATATTATTCACTGAAACAGAGCTGAGAACAGGAAGTTTTTCGGCTGCGCAAGATCTTCCAACTTATACCAAAAATGGAAATAATTTAATAACTTTGTGAGCTTAACATTATTTCACAAAGTTAGATTCGTACTTTCGGTGAAATTATTTGCTCATTTAGGGTTAGAGCCTGAGTTTGTGGGTTCAAATGTATCTTTTATTTCTTTTCCAATTTTATTTAAAAAAAAACTTAAGTTTTCAGACGCGATGGAAGTTCCGACTAAGTTTGATTACGATGAGATTCCCAATCAAAGATTAAGTTTCCAGTCGCGTTGAGAGTTTCAGCTGAAGTTTGATTACGGTGGAAGTTCCAATCAAAGGATTAAATTTCAATACACGACGGGAGTTCCGACTAAAATTCGATTTGCGTTGGATCGGGAACAACCTCAAGAGTGATCTGAAGGTTCATTTTATGGATTTTGTTTACTTTATTTTGAAAAAAATAATTGATCAGAAATGCTGATAACACCAAAATTATGTTGTTATAATTTTCTATTGTCGAAATCAAAACCGAAAATATTTGAGTATTTTTTTTAATTGAACATGAGTGATTTTATAAATAAAGTCTAAAATGCAATTAAAAATATGTAACGTGTTTGATAAAAAATAATTTTCAAGAGTTTTCTTCTTGATTTCATTGATAATTTGATGTATTTTTGCCCAATTTACCCGGATATATCCCGGTTTTTGGGTTGAAAACTTAAAAATCAAATGTCCGGATTTAGCTCGGCCTGGATACGTGCTCGAAAAATTCTGGTAACCTCACAATAAAAAAAACAATTTATTTATACTAATTAAAAACAATTATGAGGCAAACAGAGCATCATTCTCTTGCTCATTTTGAGCAGTTATAAGTAAATAGTGGTACAAACTCACATAATCAAACCCATGCTTTCTGTTAATGTTATAATAAAATAGGTAAGTTATCTATTTCATCTGATTGACATCAAGTACGCTAATAAAAAAAACTCTAGTTTGGGCCCTTTCAAAATGAGTTCTGTTAAAAAAACTAAACCAACAGAACTTTTGTTCATTACTGAGGTTCTCTTCAAAACAGCCATCTTTTGAGTTTTTCTATTAGTCTAGAGCACGTACCTAATGCTACCCCATGATGTACATACATATTCTCGTTGTGTTTGATCCAAATCTGAATATGCAACGGACCATGGGACATCTAGATTATTAGCTGTGCTAGGATAGAAAGCCGGAGAAGGATAGTCTTCCGACCAGCCAATATACGGTCCGTTTCAAACTTTCGGTTGCTGTTTCAATTAACATAATGTGACTTCTGGTGTAACTTTATGAGATGGATTCGAGAAATGGGCGTATTCTGTTTAGATAATGGATAGGATTGAAAAAGGGTGACTTTTTGGAACATTCATGTATCGTTCGATTTACAAAGTAAAAGTGATGAAACGTGATTCAACTCCCCTTCCCTCTACAAGGTTAGAAAAACAATTTGCAATCTCCCTGTTTTGGTTAGAGATTACGGCTTTCCGATGTTGAACATTGATTTTTACTTTAAACTTCCTCTGGGACACTAGGCTTTTGTTGAATTCATTTCTGTTCGCCACCACCCTGATGCGGCAATCAATCATAATCGCACCACTCAAAATGGGCCTTTCACCTTTTGCGGTTGTCTATTGAAATGATGGCGTCGAAGGCTCATGGCGAAATTCATTATTTACTGTAAGGCTTCTTCCTTTTCGAGCTCTCTTTCTGCCTCGCCACATCAACCGGCTCTCTGGATTTTTGCAATCAAATTTCGCCCGAATAGACAAATCCTGCAGCCGCTCCTTCTTCGAGGATGTCCCTAGCGTGATTCCTGACAAGACGCGATAAAATATGATATCTTGCTCCGCAATGGGAAATAATAATCCCTTCTTTATGAAGCCTATGGTTTTGAGCCTAAGTCAAGCAGCTTCAATGGAGGGTTGTCACATCATCATCACAGGCACCGTCATCATCATCATCTTTCGTCATCAACTTCAACATTCTAGCAAGGTATGTACCGAGCCGAGAGCCATTGCCGGGTGAAGTTCAATAAAGCGAAAACATTCTTGCTTTCACCTGCTGTTGTCGGGTATTTCCCTGTCCATTATGCGGATTCCTTCAAATGTTGTGGCATGGTTTCTTGAACCCAACGAAAAAATAACCGACGATAGCTAAGGTTCTACTAATAGTGTAACCACAAAGCTGTGACATTTTCTCCATATTTTATCCAACTTCCCAACGACAAATTGTAAAGGAATTCCCCAAAAAAAGTACCGAAAGGAACGAATTTAGCAAGTGAGGTGGAATGAGTTCGCATGGATAGGCTCGTGAGAGTGGATAGATGACTGCAAACTTGAGTGTTTCTGCACATTTTTAAGGGGCTGAAATTTTGGACGAAAAAAAGTAACTGCATCCCGTTTTCTCAGAGCATCAATAGAGGTTTTCTAGCGAAGTAAATTTATGCAGAGAAAATTAAGTTGCTAAATTTTGTGTGAGTTGCTAAAATAGTGATTTCTTACAGGGGTAAATTTGATTTAACGAAAACGTAGGGTTGATGAGCATCCCACATTGTTCAAAATCTTTAATAATAATCTTGATATAGGTATTCGCCAATTCGCGCGTACCCGAGCCAGACAAATATGGGAATTTGTTTACAAATCGATTCACTGCAAATCCCGGAAATTTCCGAGCACTCCAAACATCTTTGGCTTATAAGGCAGGGATCGAATCCCGCCAACCTAAAATCTAGGTTAAGGAATTTTGTGAGTTCACGGACGTTAAAATGAACACCAATACCACGAAATGTAACAATGTAACGAAAATTGTAAACTCTACTGAGTATGAAAGAATGCAAAATATCTCTACGGAGTATAAAAGATTATAAACTCTAAGGAGTATAAACAGATACGCTGGTCATATAGTCTCAGTAACTGGACCATAATAGGAGCTAGTCGATAAGGCAGTGCCGAGTCGTGCTAAAAATAGCATCGGCGAGAAAATAGACTTGGGCAACCAGGAAGTATTGGATACTTTCAGAAAATCAGGCCAAGCCCGGATTAAACCCAGTTATTATTATTATTATTATTATTATTAAGTTTTATTCATCGAACATTTTGTTTTAATGAATTACCTATACTAAGGATCTATACAAAACAATTAGATAACACGAAACAATGAAGACTGGCGTACTCGGTTGATGAATCGGCTAGATGGCTCCCCTAATTGATGTAGATGCTCAGCAATCTGGAACGTACGCATCATTGCACTCACTGGTTCATTATGTCCATAAGAAGTTCGGTGGGTTCGATTCGATAGCAAAGAGTGATGACGTAAAGTCCTCGAAGGAGCATTAAAGTTGATCATTCCTAGCAGGTTTGGCGACTGAATTTCTCCATTCAGTATTTTTGCGATGAATGATGCCTGTTGAGTTTTTCGGCGGCGTTCCAATGTTTCTAATCCCAGAAGCTGGCACCGGTCGGAATATGCGGGAAGGTTTTCAGGATTACGCCAGGGTAGATGTCGTAGAGCGAATCTAACAAAACGCTTTTGTACACGCTCAATTCGCAAAATCCAACATAACTGATAGGGAGCCCAAACAATTGCAGCATGTTCTGTAACTGACCGGACAAGTGCGCAGTAGAGTGACTTCAAGCACAATGGGTCTCTGAACTCTCGTGCTACTTTGGAGATGAAGCCAAGCTGACGATTCGCCTTTCTTATAACTGAAGTTCGTTGACTATCGAACGTAAGCTGAGCATCGAGGATAACTCCAAGGTCGTCAACTTCAAATACCCTGTCAAGGCGCTGGTTATCGATGTTATAATCATATAAAATTGGCGTTTTCTTTCTATGGAATGTTATAACGGAGCACTTGGAGACGCTGACTGATAGCTTATTAAGTCTACACCATTCACCAAAGTGATCTAGTAAAGATTGAAGGTGTGCACAATCGACAGTGGATTCAACTGGAACGAATAGTTTCAGATCATCAGCATATCCTATTTTGGTTCCAATTTCCAAGCTAAGGATCAAGTCGTTGAAAAACAGAACAAACAGTAAAGGTCCCAAATTGCTCCCTTGCGGCACGCCAGATCGGTTAGTAAATGGAAATGATATGCTATCACCAAATTTAATCCTAATACACCGCTCAGTGAGGAATGATTTCAACCAAGAGATCATGTTGTCATGAATACCGAGCTTAGCTAGCTTAGCGAGTAAGATTCCGTGATCAATCGTATCGAATGCCGCTTTGATATCGGTGTATATAGCATCGACCTGTTTTTTTCTTTCCATTTGGTTCAGACAAAACGAAGTGTACTCTAAAAGATTGGTACTCACCGATCTGCCAGGCATAAACCCATGCTGTTCAGCGGCAATATAATGTGAGGAAGCGCGTAAGAGGGCTTGACTTACAACAATTTCAAATAGCTTGGATCCTGCCGATAAACTCGTAATGCCTCGATATTGCTTCACATTTCGTCGTTCGCCATTTTTGAAGACAGGAAACATGAAGGAATTTTTCCAATAATCCGGGAATTTACGTTGTTGAAATGATCGGTTATAGATTTGGGCTAGCGGCAACGAGAGAGCTTCGATGCATCGACTGTAAATAACAGCCGGAATTCCATCAGGTCCAGGAGCAAAAGAGCTTTTCAGTTTCCTTCCAGTTAGGGGAGATAAGGGCATAATGGCCACCTCAAGGAAAACGCTTATTTAACCATAGAAAACAGCTATAATATGTAAATTACATAATTGTTTCATGTTCAGACACTCAATAGTCTCTTGCCTAATTGGATGAAACTTGAAAAAGTAGATAAAAACGTTTAAAAATGCCATTTAAAATTTTTTTGGCGAAAGCTGAAAACCAGTCACTGTAGGGGCATAATGTGAACCCCCCCCCCCCCCCCCTGGGGCAATGTAAGCACCATTAATCGGGGCACGATGAGCGTTTTCTGCCAGGGAATCTAGCAGTGAATTCAACTCGATGTAGTCAACTGAATAATAGAGGCTACAGCTTGACCTGTTTCATCTGACGATTTAGCCCATTGGTAAGGTGTCGGAGAGGTAATCAGTAGACTCGAGTTCGATTCCTGGTCAAGGTGATTTTTTAAATTTATCATTCATGATCGATGCATTTTGCACTAAACGGTGAGGCGTAGATTCATCAAACAAAGCAATAACAAAATAATTTAGGTCTATTTTTAGAATTCAAACAATTAACACACGCTCTTACATTATTTTTTTTTTGTTTCGATTATAGTCGTTTTACCATCTTTATGGCATTCGCGACTTTATCAACGTTGCAGTTGGCGGATCGTTATTGAAAAACTATCCGGTACAACTGTGTTCGATGTTTACTCTTGTGCTCGAACTCGCGGACATCGGCTCAGGAGACAACAGACTTGCCAACTGAGCTATATCAAAAGCCCGCTCATACATTATGTTTCTGGTGTTTTGTTTGACGAAAGATGCTACTAGCCGTATAATGTAACAATCAAAAAATTAATTATATGGTATGGTATGTGAAAAAAATCTTCTCGAACAGGAATCGAACTCGAGTCTACTGATTACCTTTCCGACACCTTACCAATAGGAAAAATCGACAGATGACAGCTCTATTATTAAGTTGACTTCATCGAGTTGAATTCGCTGCTAGATTATTCGGCAGAAAACGCTAATCGTGCCCTGATTGATAGTGCTCTGTTTGCCCCAGGTCAACAAATTTAAGTAAAAAACGCGTTTAAAAATTAATTAAAGTGAAAAATCAAAAATTTTATGATGGTGAAAATTGAGAAACAATGTGTAAATCATGTTGCAGTACGTACATTTCAGATCAAGATGATTAAAAGGTCATAAAAGCTTATTTGGTGGTGCTCAAAAATTATCATGTTTTCGTCACTTGAGAACCTAGCTAATTATTATTTAATATTTGTGTAAAGATGAAAAGGATATTTCTTTTTTAATGAAAAATTAATACTATAGGTAGTATGAAACAAATCCTCATGAAAATTTGTTTAAGAAAATACGTACTTTTTTCGAAAAAAGGAGTGCTTATTATGACCTGGGTGCTCGTTATGCCCTTATCTTCCCTATATGACACATTCCACGGGCTTGTACCGCAAAAGTGATTTTTATCCGTTCGCGTATCAAAAAATCTCAAACTTGTCTATAATTTTTAAATTGTGACCCAGAGATGGGTCTTGACTCAAACATTCAGTCAGCGAAACTTTTTTTGTAGAGAAATGAATCCAACTTAGATGAAATTTCAGGGACTAGATAAGAGAAAATCGATGTTGAAAAACATGCGAAAAAAATTCGCCTTGTCTCCCGGTGAGACTTGAACCCACATCTTGCGCGCCTCTCCGGGGCCCATGTATTAACATTCTACTACAGGAGACCAACCTGGCGTATGAATATTATACTGGTTGAGTGTCGATGTCTATCGGAATGAAGGGAATAGTTCTCCCATGTGATCATAATCATTTTTTCTTGGTCTATTTCTATTCCCATCGTTTCATCTTACGGTAGGGGAGATGAGGGCATAACGAGCACCCGAGGCATAATGAGAAGTCCATTTTTCTACATAAGTAGGGGAGAGTGGGGTAACGTGGGCCATGGGGAAACGTGGGCCACTTCAAATAACTCAGCTGTGTGTTGAGATAAAAATCCCAATCCAACTGTCATCGTCGTCGCTTTGCGTGAGCATGTTTTCCTATATGTTGTTGACTTATGTACACCCAAAATTCAGCCTCTGTGCCAATGGCGTGTAGTCAATTTCATAGCATCATTGGTACAAGAAGATAACGCGACCGGCACTGATTCGATTTGCGCCCACCGTCATTAACCTCCCAGCGCAACCGAATTGCGTATGTCTGAAAGAAACAAAATAAAAACGTTTTCGCGTCCCTCCCCATCGCATCACAAGCCGAAGAAGGATGGAAATAAATACCGGCCAACACCAGGCAGCCAGTGAATTGAGCACTGTGCGTGTGAATGTAGCAAAAGCAACAACAAAAACATCCTTCTAATTCAATCCACTAGCAAACACGGCTAAGCTGTGCGTGTGTATGTAGCAAAAGCAACAACAAAAACATTCCTTCAATTCACCGGCAAACAACACCGGCCAAGCTGCCCGGCTTTAGCAGCTGTGTATATGTAGCGTGTGTATGTAATAGCAGGCAGTAAGCAAAGCACAGTTCTCATTCTATGGGTTTCCCGTTCCTTCACTTCCGTTCCCTTTCCCGTTTCCATTTTAAGACAAAGGAATGCATTGAAAGGAGGCCACACGCCGGGAAGCCGCCGTTGTACGTTTTTTTGTGATTGATCGGTAACAGAAAGCCTATGACAAATATACCTCGTCCTGCATGAAGCTCGAATAGTACACTGGTTAGAATGTCGGACTGGCAAGACGATACAATTGGTGATGTAAGTTCGATTCTCACTACAGCGCTGTGGTTTTAATTTTTATATTCTTGTTTCTGGGATGAATTATCCAATAGGAAGGAAATCCCATAAAATGTTTTTCTTGTTTCGCTTGAATGTAGTGGTCATCATTTTGGTTGGGAGCCGAGTCCTTATGCCAGTTACGGTTTTTCAAACATACCGTCTTCGGCACAGTGCACATTTCAGCGCATTATCGGCACAGAGATTTGCTAAATAGGCATTGGATTTTTGCAACCTCTTCTATGGGTGTACGTATCATATGCTTCTTTTATGAAACTAGCCTAGAAAAATGTACTTACATAATTATACAAGAACCGGCAAAATGGCATCCGTGCGAGACCTCAAGTACATAACAAAAATATGCTTATACGCTTACTATCTTGGTTTTGTCATGTTCTTTCACATGGAAAAGGAATTTTTGATGAAACATAAATAGGTCACACAAACGCAACCAATTTCTAAATCATTTCTTGTGGGGAATCGTGGGCCACATTTTGTGGGGTATCTTGGGCCACCTATATTTTGATGTTTTTTACACGTTCAGAACTTAAAATACGTTATGACTATTTAAAAAGTTTTCTTATGCCAAATGAAGAATTATGGAAAATGTTTTTTCCATTTTTTTTTAATGCGATAGAGACGAACAAAAATCCTATATATGGAATTTTGTCGAAACGTTCGCTAGCTAGGTTTTAGGATCTATTCGATCAAACGCAACTTTTTTTTAAGTTTCCTCATCTGAAATCGCTTTGAAATAACTAAATGAATTATGAAATTTCAGTTTCGGGTCAATTCATATCTTTTGCACGTTATCTAGTCAATTTGGAAAGGGTGGCCCACGTTTCCCCACAGTTTTTCAAAATCCAAAAAAAGAAAATTTTTTTAAAGCAGTCAAAACTCGGGAAATTTATGTATTTAAAAAATAACAAAAAATACCTAATGATAAATGATAAATGAAGAAAAAAAAATCACCTCCACCAGGGATCGAACTCGAGCCTACTGATTATCTCTCCGACATCTAACCAATAGGCCAAATCGTCAGAAGATACAAGTTGAGCTGTAGCTCTATTACTCAATTGACTTCATCGAGTCGAATTCGCTGCTAGATTCCCCGGCAGAAAATGCTCATTATGCCTTCATTAATGGTGCTCATACTGCCTCGGGGGGTTTCTCATTATGCCTCTACAGTGACTGGTTTTCAGCTTTCGGCAAAATTTTTTAAAATGCATTTTTAAACGTTTTTATCTACTTTTTCAAGTTTCATCCAATTAGACAATAGACTATTTGAGTGTCGGAACACGAAACAATGATGTAATTCACATATTACAACTGTTCTCTATGGTTAAATAAGCATTTGCCTTAAGGTGCCCATTATGCCCTCATCTCCCCTAGTTGGAATCAAGTTTGGACATTTTTAAGCACGGCAAGATTTGCATTGCCTTCTCGTGGGTTCAAGTCTCACCGGGAGACAAGGCGAATTTTTTTCGCATGTTTTTCAACATCGATTTTCTCTTATCTAGTCCCTGAAATTTCATCTAGTTGGATTCATTTCTCTACTTGTCTATAATTTTGATAATTCAAACCACACAAAACCAACGGAAAACCAACGGAAATTTAAACATGTTTTATATAATTTTGAAAAACAATTTTTTTTGTTAAAAAAGTGGTAATTTTGACAACATTTCCAAAATAGTTTATTAAAATATATGGATTAATTTCTTTGGATTTTTTTTTAAATACACCCAAAATTCAGCCTATGTGCCAATGGCGTGTAGTCAATTACATAGCATCATTGGTACAAGAAGATAACGCGATCGGTGCTGATTCGATTTGCTCCCACCGGCATTAATCTCCCAAGTTAACCGAATTGCGTATGTCTGAAAGAAACAAAATAAAAACGCTTTCACGTCCCTCCCTATCGCATCACAAGACGAAGAAGGATGGAAATAAATACCGGCCAACACCAGGCAGCCAGCGAACCGAGCACTGTGCGTGTGAATGTAGCAAAAGCAACAACAAAAACATCCTTCTAATTCAATCCCTTCAATCTACCGGCAAACAACCACGGCCGTGCTGTGCGTGTGTATGCAGTAAAAGCAACAACAAAAAAAACATTCCTTCAATTCAATTCGCCGGCAAACAACCACGGCTAAGCTGTGCGTGTGTATGTAGCAAAAGCAACAAGAATATATTCCTTCAATTCACCGGCAAACAAGCACCGGCCAAGCTGCCCGGCTTTAGCAGTTGTGTATATGTAGCGTGTGTATGTAATAGCAGGCAGTAAGCAAAGCACAGTTCTCATTCAATGGGTTTCCCGTTTCCTCCACTCCCGTTCCCTTTCCCGTTTCCATCGCAAGACAAATGAATACCTTGAAAGGAGGCCAAACGCCGGGAAGCCACTGTCGTGCGTTTCTTTTGTGATTGATCGGTGGCAGAATGCCTATGACAAATATCCCACTTCCTGCATGAAGCTCAAATAGTACACTGGTTAAGATATCGGTCTGGCACGACCAAATGGTTGGTGATTTGAGTTCGATTCTCCCTACGGACGCTGTGGTTTATATTTTTATTTTCTTGTTTCTGGGATGAATTATCCAATAGGAACGAAATCCCACAAAATGTTTTTCTTGTTATGCTTGAATGTAGTGGTCATGTATCATTTTAGTTGGGAGCCGAGTCCTTATGCCAGTTACGGTTTTTCAAACATATCATCTTCGGCACAGTGCACATTTCAGCGCATTATCGGCACAGAGATTTGCTAAATAGACATTGGATTTTTGCAACCTCTTCTATGGGTGTACGTTTGAAGCCAAGAAACACTGCTTCATTTTGTAGAAAAAAGAATTTGTTTCCATTCAATGTGGTTGTTTTGAAAAGCGAACAATAACAGTCGCAAATGAGTGAATTCACGTCACAAAAAGAAAACTTTTTAATTTTACAAGACATTTCCGGATATAAAAAATGAGATCTTCTTTGAAAATTATAAGACGATTCCAAAACATTTCATTTTATAAAAATTGGTTGGAATCTAGCTGAGTTACAAAAGTGCGAATGAGTGAATTCACGTCTCAAAATTTGATTTTTTGTAAAATTTCATTAGGGAAATATGCTCTAAAAGCTGTTTTGACCCTCCAGATGGTCGGATTTTTCCAAATTGAACATACTTTAGTTGATTTTTGAATATATTCTTCATTAAAAAAAATAAAAACAGATTGAAAAATAAATCAAAAAACTTTTTTTTAATGAATCTTTAAATGAAGACTGTGAGAAACAGGTATGATCCCTCAATATGTTGCTATTAGAGTGCCAATCAAAATAAGGAAAAAGTTAGGCAAAGATACTGAAAGTTTCTGATTGTAAAAGTCGGAACAACAAAATCTCGCGTGAGCTTTCATTACGTCGAATGAAACAAAATGTAAATGAACAGTTTTATTACGAAAAAAATACAAAAACTGACATAAACTCGTCGCAACTTCTTTCCATTTAGAATATTGGTTGCCTGACCAACATATTCTACATGTAAAAAAAAATTCAAAGTTGTTTTGAAAACTTTTGCAGCAGTTTTCTGTGAATTCTTAAAATTTTTCATATGACATAATGAAAGCTCACGCGAGAAATATCGTTTTAAAAGTGCACATAAAATTTGAAGGCTCTTAAGAATGGTTCAGATTAATTTGATAGTTCGTGACGTGAATTCAGTCAACCAATTTTTAAGACGAGGTAGGGTTTTTTGTGTGAAGATTTAAGTTTGAATACATTATCAAATCACAAATTTAACACCGCCAGAGGTGAGCCAATTTTCAGACATGTTTACTCAAATTTAATTTGAAACATCTTTTGGTGTCAATTAGTTTCTCGTTACTATGGTTAATTTATTTCTTGAACTGGAAATTAAAATTGGTTAAAATCTCCATGGCCGGTGGGGGGAGGGGGGTGGGTTGAAAATTATATCAAAAAATAGGTGGAAATTTCTGACAACACTTAAGCATTTCTAAAATATTCAAATTATACACTTTCTCCAAAACCATAGAATATTAAAATTTAAGGCATCTTCCTAAGCGATTTTTTAAATTTCAAATTTCAAGGGATTTTAAACCACAACTAAATCTTATTAGTATTTGTCAAAACGTTCGGTCCTTGACCATGTTGGCAAATCAATAATATTCAAGATCAAAAGTTCAAAAACGTGCTCCAAAAATGCCCAACATAAAGTTGAATTTTTAAATTAAATTGTTTAAAAATAGTAAAATTTACTTTTTTGAAAGCGTTTAATGAGGTTTTTCAAACGACAAATCACCAAAAATGAAGGAAATGGACAAAATTTAATGTATGATTGTAATTTATACTCTATTTCTTCTAGAATCATTATTGAAAACATTGGTATCAAAATTTCCTATTTCCTTTGAATACTCCATCAAAGTGTTAAAAATATAATATAAATTTATTTCAACACGTTCCACAATGTCCAACTTTGAAAATCCAGAACATCATCAGGAAATATCGTTTCAGCTGCAAATTTCAGCTAGAGAACAAAGAACAGTATGGTTATAATCCAGAATAATTTGGAATAAAAATACATCTCCAAATTGGTTTTTCTGCTTTTAAAATTTAGACGTATTTTGTGTAACCCACTCTTGGAGACGAACGTGATAAGATGATTTCATTTATTATAAGCAAGCATTATTGGTTCAATTTGCACAACTTTGATTGTGACCTAAAGTGCCATTTTTGACTAAATTTACTCGAATTTTCCAACGTGTTGGCTTCTGTACCATGTTTCGCAAAATGTTTATTAATTTTAAGTCTATGCCTTTCAATATGTCGCAAGAAATTCCTCAGTTAACAAAAATGACCCAGTAATAATATGTTAGATTGAATATTCCAGTAAGTCTCTTCAATAATTGTGACCATTGTGATAAAATGCAGAACCCTTCAAGCCGTGGATACAATGGATGGATGGATTTTTGTCAAATGCATTGTTAATCATTAGGAATGTCCTTCTCTTAAACAACGTTATAAAATTGCAAACTTGAATGCCAACTCGTGTAAATTTCGGTAAAAGTTTCAACGTCCTCCAGTAGCCAAACACCTTTTTCTCACTATTTGAGCCAATTGTGCAATAAACTGTAACACAGTGCCTACGTATATTGTTAGTTTATAACTTCCCAATTTTGAAAATTGCCTGGATTTTTTGGTCAGCTTATTTTCCAAAACATCCATTTTCACTCTATTATTTATTGTGAGCATACTTGGATGAATAATTCCACTGAATCAAAGCAATCGAAAGATTCCCTTTAATTCAACCACGGTATAAGAAAAGTTCAAATGCCGGTAAGTTGCTATCGAAATACCGGTATCTGAACTTTTCTTATCCTAAGGTAGCCAGATTGCCCGGTTTTATCCGGGTTTGCCCAGATATTCAATTCAAAATTTATGAACAGTGTCGCTCGGCCCGGTTGCCTGGATTTCATTGAAAAATGCCCGGATTTTGTTAATTTTTTTTTTTTTGGCAAATAAAAAAAAAGCAAATTTTATTGTAAACTTTTATTTTTATACCAACAAAACGATTTTTTTCAACAAGTTTTATAAAAATAATCATGAAACGTTTTTTGAAAGCCCAAATTACAATCTTAAATGTTATCATGTGTTTTAAAAAAAATAATTTTTTTTCTTCATTTTTGTTGAGTAATTTCTGGGTTTGGACAAAATTTGCCCGGTTATTGCCAGGGTTTTTGGTCATCAATTTTGAAACCAAATGCCCGGATTTTAAAAGGTTTTTATATAAAATTGCCTGGAGTTTCCGGCCCGGGTATGAGCTGAAAAAAATCTGGTAACCTTATCTTATACCATGTTTGAATTAAAGTTGTTCTATCGATTCCGATTGCGATTACGATTGCGATTTCGATCTTTGGATTAAGCATCCACTTTCTTTTTACTAAACACTCTTCTAATGCTTATGATAAATAACTTTTTTTTTTCGCGGGATTTGTCAATGCATTCGTCATGTTTACTTTTAATTCCATCCAATTTCCGGAACTGAAAGCTACTACTCCGTTTAGCATTGCATCCAAGCGAACTTCCTTCTACTATAAATCAACTCCTGTTTGCCATTTGGGAAATCATAACGCAGGGCCCCGTAAGTTTGAGATTTAAAAAAAAATGTCACAAAGCTGAAAAAAGTTTCATCAACTGGCTCGGCAGCGCGTAGGCGAAAGCTTTACGAGCTGCATATCTTTTTGCTACCCCCTTTTTTCTATCCCTTTAACCTAACCTCTACCATGGGTCTGAACTTTCTCCTCGTTTTGGGCTGTGACTAGTGAGTTGTTAGTTTTCCGGAACGCTTCTACGGAACGGAAGGGCTATTCGTGGGTCGAGTCGAGAGGAAGGCTCACTAGAACTGGGCAAACAGAAAGTTGCGAAAAGTCGTCTAGCAGCACCAGAAATCGGAAAAGTTGCACAGTAGACTTCGGAAAACTTTTAGGGGTGAAAACTACTGGATGGCGCATCGGGGAGGATTTCCGTCGGAGAGAAAAAGACAGACTCACTGTTAGAGGTTAGTTCGTAAAATTTCATAATCGCTTTCTTCGTTGTTGACTCTCTGTCTGCTCGATAACTTTGGCTTACAAACAATCGTATCGCATCCATGTAAGGGGGAGGGAGGGTGTCGAAAAAAAATATGACTGAACCATCATCCTCGAACAAAAAAGTCTTTCGAGAAGTCGTTCATTTTTTGGGGATCCGTTTTTCGCACCAATTTCCCAGAACTTCAATATCCAAGATTTATCGAGCCGGAACGAGACAACGGCGCATATTTCTCCCCAATATTGACAACTCTACAGACTGAAACGTTTAATGTTTTCAAGGGCTTATGGACGATTAACTTTTGCGGGGCTTTTCCGGTGCTGGCTGGTCCCTCAAGGGGGTGGTAGATTGTTTTGAACTTGAACTACTATACTACGACTGCCAGCATACAGGATTTGGTGCCGAAAACCATCAACCAGCATCGGAAATAGGGATCGGCTGCACTCAAACTTTTGAACACCAACAGAGTTTGAAACAGTCGTAAATGGCGAGTGGGGAGAAATAATATTTTATGGCTTTTAGCCTTTTCCTCGAAATCCAATGTATAGACTGTGATTCGAAAGTCATAAATCTTGGAACAAATTTAGTGCTTCGTTATTTATTTCTGTTTTGATTGAATGGTTCATGTTGTCTGAATGGGAAAACATGAATTGGCCGGCGACAGCAGATGAATCAATTTCAGGTGAATGTTATTGAACTCAATTCTTATGAAAAGAACACCTGTAAATCAATACTCTGAAAAATGGGAAACTTTATTGCCTTCACAACAACACTACTTCACAACAAGACATTTTGGCATCCAGTATCCTGATATTGAAATGAGACAATTAAGAATGGTGTTATGAATTAAAAAAGTAACATCGAAAGAAAAGCAATGTAACATCATAGCTGGAATACAGAAATGAAAATTTTGAAACACAATTTTTTTTTTATGAACAATGAACCAAATTTTTTCCTTTGCATAGCAGATGTTTTGAAAAAAAACTGTGAAGATTGACAAAGAGACTTCAAATTAAAAAAAAATTACAAAATCCACAAAATGAAAAATATGTCAACTATGTCAAACATGACAAAAATGACAAAAATGACAAAAATGACAAAAATGACAAAAATGACAAAAATGACAAAAATGACAAAAATGACAAAAATGACAAAAATGACAAAAATGACAAAAATGACAAAAATGACAAAAATGACAAAAATGACAAAAATGACAAAAATGACAAAAATGACAAAAATGACAAAAATGACAAAAATGACAAAAATGACAAAAATGACAAAAATGACAAAAATGACAAAAATGACAAAAATGACAAAAATGACAAAAATGACAAAAATGACAAAAATGACAAAAATGACAAAAATGACAAAAATGACAAAAATGACAAAAATGACAAAAATGACAAAAATGACAAAAATGACAAAAATGACAAAAATGACAAAAATGACAAAAATGACAAAAATGACAAAAATGACAAAAATGACAAAAATGACAAAAATGACAAAAATGACAAAAATGACAAAAATGACAAAAATGACAAAAATGACAAAAATGACAAAAATGACAAAAATGACAAAAATGACAAAAATGACAAAAATGACAAAAATGACAAAAATGACAAAAATGACAAAAATGACAAAAATGACAAAAATGACAAAAATGACAAAAATGACAAAAATGACAAAAATGACAAAAATGACAAAAATGACAAAAATGACAAAAATGACAAAAATGACAAAAATGACAAAAATGACAAAAATGACAAAAATGACAAAAATGACAAAAATGACAAAAATGACAAAAATGACAAAAATGACAAAAATGACAAAAATGACAAAAATGACAAAAATGACAAAAATGACAAAAATGACAAAAAAGACAAAAATGACAAAAATTACAAAAATGACAAAAATGACAAAAATGACAAAAATGACAAAAATGACAAAAATGACAAAAATGACAAAAATGACAAAAATGACAAAAATGACAAAAATGACAAAAATGACAAAAATGACAAAAATGACAAAAATGACAAAAATGACAAAAATGACAAAAATGACAAAAATGACAAAAATGACAAAATGACAAAAATGACAAAAATGACAAAAATGACAAAAATGACAAAAATGACAAAAATGACAAAAATGACAAAAATGACAAAAATGACAAAAATGACAAAAATGACAAAAATGACAAAAATGACAAAAATGACAAAAATGACAAAAATGACAAAAATGACAAAAATGACAAAAATGACAAAAATGACAAAAATGACAAAAATGACAAAAATGACAAAAATGACAAAAATGACAAAAATGACAAAAATGACAAAAATGACAAAAATGACAAAAATGACAAAAATGACAAAAATGACAAAAATGACAAAAATGACAAAAATGACAAAAATGACAAAAATGACAAAAATGACAAAAATGACAAAAATGACAAAAATGACAAAAATGACAAAAATGACAAAAATGACAAAAATGACAAAAATGACAAAAATGACAAAAATGACAAAAATGACAAAAATGACAAAAATGACAAAAATGACAAAAATGACAAAAATGACAAAAATGACAAAAATGACAAAAATTACAAAAATGACAAAAATGACAAAAATGACAAAAATGACAAAAATGACAAAAATGACAAAAATGACAAAGATGACAAAAATGACAAAAATGACAAAAATGACAAAAATGACAAAAATGACAAAAATGACAAAAATGACAAAAATGACAAAAGTGACAAAAGTGACAAAAATGACAAAAATGACAAAAATGACAAAGATGACAAAAATGACAAAAATGACAAAAATGACAAAAATGACAAAAATGACAAAAATGACAAAAATGACAAAAGTGACAAAAATGACAAAAATGACAAAAATGACAAAAATGACAAAAATGACAAAAATGACAAAAATGACAAAAATGACAAAAATGACAAAAATGACAAAAATGACAAAAATGACAAAAATGACAAAAATGACAAAAATGACAAAAATGACAAAAATGACAAAAATGACAAAAATGACAAAAATGACAAAAATGACAAAAATGACAAAAATGACAAAAATGACAAAAATGACAAAAATGACAAAAATGACAAAAATGACAAAAATGACAAAAATGACAAAAATGACAAAAATGACAAAAATGACAAAAATGACAAAAATGACAAAAATGACAAAAATGACAAAAATGACAAAAATGACAAAAATGACAAAAATGACAAAAATGACAAAAATGACAAAAATGACAAAAATGACAAAAATGACAAAAATGACAAAAATGACAAAAATGACAAAAATGACAAAAATGACAAAAATGACAAAAATGACAAAAATGACAAAAATGACAAAAATGACAAAAATGACAAAAATGACAAAAATGACAAAAATGACAAAAATGACAAAAATGACAAAAATGACAAAAATGACAAAAATGACAAAAATGACAAAAATGACAAAAATGACAAAAATGACAAAAATGACAAAAATGACAAAAATGACAAAAATGACAAAAATGACAAAAATGACAAAAATGACAAAAATGACAAAAATGACAAAAATGACAAAAATGACAAAAATGACAAAAATGACAAAAATGACAAAAATGACAAAAATGACAAAAATGACAAAAATGACAAAAATGACAAAAATGACAAAAATGACAAAAATGACAAAAATGACAAAAATGACAAAAATGACAAAAATGACAAAAATGACAAAAATGACAAAAATGACAAAAATGACAAAAATGACAAAAATGACAAAAATGACAAAAATGACAAAAATGACAAAAATGACAAAAATGACAAAAATGACAAAAATGACAAAAATGACAAAAATGACAAAAATGACAAAAATGACAAAAATGACAAAAATGACAAAAATGACAAAAATGACAAAAATGACAAAAATGACAAAAATGACAAAAATGACAAAAATGACAAAAATGACAAAAATGACAAAAATGACAAAAGTGACAAAAATGACAAAAATGACAAAAATGACAAAAATGACAAAAATGACAAAAATGACAAAAATGATAAAAAAGGAAAAAAAATGACAAAAATGACAAAAATTACAAAAATGACAATAATGACAAAAATGACAAAAATGACAAAAATGACAAAAATGACAAAAGTGACAAAAATGACAAAAATGACAAAAATGACAAAAATGACAAAAATGACAAAAATGACAAAAATGACAAAAATGACAAAAATGACAAAAATGACAAAAACGACAAAAATGACAAGAATTTCAATTTTGTCATTTGTCAATTTTGACAAAATTGATGTCAATTTTGTCAATTTTGTCAATTTTGTCAATTTTGTCAATTTTGTCATTTTGTCAATTTTGTCAATTTTGTCAATTTTGTCAATTTTGTCAATTTTGTCAATTTTGTCAATTTTGTCAATTTTGTCAATTTTGTCAATTTTGTCAATTTTGTCAATTTTGTCAATTTTGTCAATTTTGTCAATTTTGTCAATTTTGTCAATTTTGTCAATTTTGTCAATTTTGTCAATTTTGTCAATTTTGTCAATTTTGTCAATTTTGTCAATTTTGTCAATTTTGTCAATTTTGTCAATTTTGTCAATTTTGTCAATTTTGTCAATTTTGTCAATTTTGTCAATTTTGTCAATTTTGTCAATTTTGTCAATTTTGTCAATTTTGTCAATTTTGTCAATTTTGTCAATTTTGTCAATTTTGTCAATTTTGTCAATTTTGTCAATTTTGTCAATTTTGTCAATTTTGTCAATTTTGTCAATTTTGTCAATTTTGTCAATTTTGTCAATTTTGTCAATTTTGTCAATTTTGTCAATTTTGTCAATTTTGTCAATTTTGTCAATTTTGTCAATTTTGTCAATTTTGTCAATTTTGTCAATTTTGTCAATTTTGTCAATTTTGTCAATTTCATTCGAGTCGTAGCTGTTGGCTAGTGCGGACGTGCTTTACATCGTTGCTAGTTCGCGAAACAATAGTGCGTTCTTTTGTTCGGCTATACATCCGGGTGAAAACACCGTAGTGCCGATTATCGGATAAGTTCGGTTTGTGTGTACCGTGACCGGTTAGTTAGATCTAGTGCAGACATTTTTTCCCCATCCAACAATAGTGGGTTTTGGTTTGTGCTGTGAAATTGTGAACTTTTTTTTCCATCTCGGTGGTTTTTTTTTGCAAGTGCTGTTGTGGAGAACAATAGAAGTCGTTGTTTGGCTCCGTACCGCGTGGTGACCTTGAAGGTCGTCTCCGCATATCGGCTGGATCCTGGTGCCGATTCAAAAGCGTGTGAAGGACGGCCACAAAACGTAGCCGCTGGATTGTATCACATCGGAAAATTAGCAGAATAAAAATAAGTTTGATTTTTCTTTTTTCCCTTTCTTTCCTCTCTAATCTCGTTTCTATTTGAGTATCTATATTTTCACTTTTTTTGCTTAATTGAGATAATTGTACTTCGTTCATATTTAAATGCGGAAGACATTCTTGTCCCCGTAATTGAATATGAACGAAGCCGGGGGATTAGTCCCACCGGTCTTTGGTGATGATGGGCGAGTCATCCACGGAAATGTGGGGCGCCTGAATGATCTGTTTGTTCCAGAGAAAATGGTTTCAGAAGAGGAACCGGGTCATTCCGGCGCTAATGATATTCCAGTGGATGATTCACGGCAGTCATCCACAAAAACTCGTGTGGCCCCCCGGGTTCGGGTTTATCCGGAGAATCCATCTTTCTCTGGTCCGTGGGTGATTTTCTTTCGGCCCAAGCCGAATGGAAAAGTTTTAAATGTTGTGCAGATTACAAAGGATCTGGTGAGATGGCCCTCCGTGACCAATATCACAAAGATTACGCCGAACAAATTGCGGGTTATGGTAACTAGTTTGCAGGCTGCTAACGAGATTGCTGCCAGCAAACATTTTATTTTAGAGTACCGGGTCTACATTCCGTCTCAAAACGTAGAGATTGAGGGCGTGATCACGGACATGAGTCTGTCGGAAGAATACATTAAGACCAATGGAGTTGGAAAGTTCAAGAGCCTCGATACGACTTCGGTCAAAATCCTGGATTGCCGCCAACTCAGAACTTCCAGCTCTGTTAATGGTATTAAAAAGTATTCTCCGTCAGCTTCATTCTGTGTTACCTTTGAAGGTACCGCCCTCCCTCACTACGTCTTGATTGACGGAATGTTGAGGTTACCGGTTCGACTTTTTGTACCACGTCCGATGAATTGTACCAATTGTAAGACACTAGGACATACAGCATCACATTGTGGCAATAAATCGCGCTGCTCTAGTTGTAGACAAACTCATGAGGAGGGAGCTTGTCAAGCTACTGAGGAAAAATGCGTTTATTGTGGAGGCACTCCTCATGAAATATCTACTTGTCAAGCTTTCAACAATCGCTGGGAGAAACAAAGGCGTTCTCTTCAAGAACGTTCAAAACGTTCTTACGCTGCAATTCTTAAGAGCGCCTCCCCACCGGCCCAATCCAACAACGTGTTTGCTGCACTTCCAATTGATGTAGGTGATACCGACTCAGCTGATGAAGGGCGACCATTTGTCATGATTGAGAACTCCAGAAAGCGTGCTAAAGCATCATCCTCAAAGATAAAAAGAAAAAGCTCTCCGGTTATATCTCCGTTCAACTTTATAAACAGATCGACTGTAATAGAAAAAGAAACACAAGTTCCTCCGGGATTTCGTGCAACAACTTCACATCCAAATGACCCAACAATCGCAGGATCATCGAAAGCCTCAGCATCCAAGATAGTTTCATCAACACCAACTACTCAATCGGGACTCTTTAAGTTGTCTGATATTTTGAACGGAATATTTTCGTGTTTTGATGTTTCTGAGTCCGTAAGAAGCATTGTTACCTCAATGCTGCCTATTGTAAAGACACTTTTTCAGCAATTGCTGCAAACTTGGCCCCTCCTTTCAGTGTTTATCTCTCTCGATGGCTAATTCAACAGAAGCCAGAGATATCACTGTTTTACAGTGGAATTGTCGTAGTCTTTTGCCCAAAATAGAATCTCTCAATTATTTGCTTCATAAATCTGGTTGTGATATTTTTGCGTTGTCCAAAACTTGGCTCTCTTCACAATCTAACATCTCATTCCACGACTTCAATATTATCCGTTTGGATCGGGACTTTTCGTATGGAGGGATGCTTTTGGGGATCAATAAACACCACTCACTGACAAACACTTTGTCAGGAGGGATTGAGGCTGTTGCTTGTCATACAACTATAAGAGGTAAGGACTTATGTGTTGTCAGTTTGTACTGGCCTCAGAGGGTTGCAGTGGATCGAAGTCACCTAGAGAACCTTTGTTCAGTTTTGCCTGAGCCAAGGTTGATCCTGGAGGATTTCAATTCGCATGGAACTGTCTGGGGAGGACAAGTTGACGATAGTCGTTCTACTTTTATCTATGACATTTGTGACAGTTTCAATCTAACAATTTTAAACACGGGTGAAAAAACAAGGGTCCCTAAACCTCCGGCAAGACAAAGTGCTATTGATCTCTCACTCTGCTCAAATTCACTATCATTGGATTGCCAGTGGAAGGTAATATTGGATCCCAATGGTAGTGATCATTTGCCTATAGAAATTACAATCACCAATGGGGTCAACACTTCAAATCCAGTAAATTTAACATATGATCTTACGAGACACA